>NC_072739.1:150294238-150564278 GCF_026930045.1 Uloborus diversus | reverse complement strand
CATGGTGCCACCTTTCTCTAGAGGACATTTATCTTACCTTAGCCTTTTAGAACTGCACTAACAGCACAGAGTGGTGGCTGACTCCCCTGGATAAAAATGGAATTCTCTAAAAAAGCTTCCCAAAAAAGGATTGACTGACCAAAAAATCACAGCGTAAGGTTCTGAGAAAAGGTCAGTATGAAAGAAAGTTGAAAGAAAAAATTGTGGACTAGAATAGCAATTGGATGTTGACTTATAGGGGTTCCTGCAAATGTGCTTCAAGTTAGAGAGATTTTAGCCCATTGAAATTAACATTGAGCCAACCATAAGGAAAATAAATGTTGAGCTACCAGGTTAGTCGAGTTATCCGTAAGTCGAGTTTCCAAAGTTTCACTCTACATGAAACTAAAAGTTTGAAATCTCTGGCAACTGTCCACATGAGACGGTGAAAGTCAACATTCTCTTATTTAAAGCTTTCACAGTAATATATATTTAAATGTGTTTGGGAATAAAGAAATTGTAGCACAATTAAGTCTCAGAAGTGTAGAGTTGATGCTAAATATCTCATATCAGAACAAAAAATTTATATTGTGTGTGTATTCTTATATAAACTGCCAGCCGCGCTTAAACGGGTATCGGATAAACAAATACCCCAAATATGAATAAAACCTTTTGGAACCGAATACTTCCCCACTGAGGAAATGTCAAAGATCCTCGCTTAATCGAACAATATTGATCAGTTTTCACAATATTTTGCTAAGAAATTTTTTAAATAATTTAAAAATTAATTACGCATGAACAATTATTCATGTAAAAATATTAAATTATATTTTTTGCATACAACAGATGAGGTTGTAAGTTGCATTTTTTTCCTTGCGCCCTTCTAATATATATTTAAAATTATTATACCTATTATTTTGTTGTTCACTTAGCTTGTTTCAATATATTTTTACCAAAAACATTACTTCCATTATATAGTTATTGATTCATTATTATTACGTTTTAAGACAAATGTTGTCAATTTGGTATGATAAAGAGTATTTCCCCACTTAATCAAATAATATTTCTTGGAACTGACAGTATTCAATTAAGCAGGGCCGACAGTATATATATTTTCAAAATCAGAATAGAGCAAATATATATTATAATGTAAAAAAATAAAAATATTTCAAGATTATTACTATCTTCCCATTAAATTATATTCTTCCTACTCTAATTGGAAAAATATTCAGGTGCATACCACTTCTCAAATAGCCAATGAAATACTTTTCACAACAAAATTTTCAACAATATAACTAACTGTTCTTGAAGTAAAAGGGATTTCTGTTGTCAATTTATATTTGAAATACTTGACTTATGACCATTATCCTAAAAAAATTAGTACCATCTACATGAAATAAAAGTGTATCCTATTCATAACACCAATGAATTAAAAACACATTGTATATGTTGTCCTACATCAGTACGGTGAACATCATTTTACTCTAAATTAAAAAATCTTATTTCAAGGTGTCTGTTTTTGTCAAGCACAATGAAAAAAAAAAAAAAAAAACTCTAGGTTTATTCTTCTGAACTAATTTCAAGTACTACATTCAAAGTTATTTCTGGTAGGAAATTTTTGTTATGACAGCATCTCATGTATGTAGATTAAAATTTCAAATGCTTCTTAAGCTTTTATTTGGATGATCTACGCACATAATCAAATCTAGATTAAATGCATTATCATTATGCAATTTTTAGGGAGTTTCAAATCATTTGGAACTATGTTTTAGCCGAAAGAGTTGTAAGATTTTCTTAATTACTGTATTTTTCAAAATAAATAAATAAAATTTTCTGAAAAATTAATTTTTAAAGAAAATCTTCAGAAACGCTCACCTTCTGAAAATCTCAAGTTATTTGGCCCACTTTAAGCCTATATATTCTAAGAAAACCTTGAGAATAAAAATTTGAAGATTTTCTTCAGACCTTTTTACAGAAAATCTACAGATCTTAAGTCTCTAGATTTTCTTAAGATTTAGGCTTAAAAGTGGGCCAAATACCTTCAGATTTTCTCAACTTCAGAACATTCTGCAGAAAATCTAGAGATCTTCAGTCTGCAGATTTTCTTAAGATGTAGGCTTATGAAGTGGGCCAAATACCTACAGATTTTCTCAACTTTTTTTTTAAAGTTTTTTTTGAGATCCTTTCTAGTGGGGTGCAAAGTCCGTCACGCTGTTTCTGCTGCGCGACGGTTGATATCATCCTCATATATATAATAGAGAATGATCGAGTAACGCTCCTGATGTCATCAACAATGAAACTCGCGCCACGGCATAATTTGTTAGTTTTGGTAATGTTTGACGTGCAGGGAAATGTTTTATTTTGACAGGGCTGAACTGGATCCGATAACTTAACTGTTTTACTGGTAATTCTCATTTTAGGAGAGTGAAGAAGCGTAAAAAGGAGCTAACTGCTAGCGCTATCTGCTGGAGTTAGGGTTAAAATTTCATCAAAATATCACCAAATAGGCAATTGCTTCGTTAAAATGTAGAAGCAATTTTCTTCCGTTCTACCTTGACAGGGATGCCCCCCCCCCCCCAATATCAACGGCGCTAATCTCTCCATCCCCTAATTTTTCTCAGCACTCTTTCCCCTTTTTTATTTTTAGCTCTCTTTTTTTTTAATTTATTTTTTCAACAGTTCACCAATAACAACAGTCTGCTAAACCTGACAACTATTCTACAGGAGATGAAAGACTTTTGTCTAAGTGCTCCAGAAGCAATTCCATTTCCATTTCCTTTTTTTTAAATATTATTTATCTATTTAGTTATTTATTTTAATCATTATTATTATTATTATTATTTTATTAGAAAAGTTCTGTGCTACGCCAATGACATACACACACACATACACTAAATAAATAAATAAAATAAAATATAAACAGAAAAATAAAAACAAAATAAAACAAATAATTTAAATTAAAAACAAGTCAATAAATAAATCTAAATAAAAAGTTTTTTAAATATCCTCCCCAAAAATTTTGATGGCGCGACTTGCACCATAATCCCCCCCCCCCCCTGTGCCTGTATGCACCCCTGTACCTTGACGGACAATTTTCTAGTAAAATGAATATTTAGCATTTGCAAAGCGAAATGGGAGCTATTTTGTGTTTAAGGAGAAATGAAAGCATCCTGCTTATAGGGGGCGTTTGATAATGCCCTCCCCCCCTTGGAAATGACTTTGATAAGCATCCACCTTCTCCTCTCCACATATTTCATACTCCTCGGATAGCATTGTAAATTTATTTAAAAAAAGCATCCGAAGCCCAATTTGGCTTGAAGTAACCCGAGATTGAATTTCAGGCTATCATCTTCCACTGTGGGAAGGAAAGAAAACTCGGGAGAAAATAAAAAGTGGTTATGAGGATTCATCTTGCCCCTCTGAAGTGCAAAAAAAGAAAAAAAAAAAAGAAACAAGCTATGAGAAAAGAGCTCCTCTAATGAACAACCCAATTTGATGGGAGCAAGAAAAAGAGAAGAGCGGACCATTACATAAAGCGGTCCACTTTCGGGAGAGTTGGTAGTATTGACTCGCTGATACACATACAGACTTCCACGGAGGTAAAAGATGTTATTTTCCATCTCCTACCCCCCGGAATCGTCTGTCAGCTTCTAAAGATCCCGCGTTGCCTCTGGCTGTTCTTCATTCGACAAGGATCTTGGAACAAACCGGCATGCCTGGAATGCGGTTCGGACGGCCGTGGGTATGGGCTGATCGCTTGCGCCAATTGCACTCGAGAGCCCTGGCCTGTCTGCGGACTTGAAAAGCAATTTTTTGAAGATGAAAAGGAAAAAGGGCTTTTGTAGCGAAGACTTGATTCCCTCAATTTCGCCGGCTGTAATTTTAAGCATTGCCGACTGCTTTCTAAAGTAATCAAAACTCGAATTCATTTTTTTGGCTTTCAGCCACTTGAAGTGTAATTGACGCGTTTACAACTCCACTTGATTTCGTCTAATTATTTTTTAAAAGCTGTCACTCGAGCATGTCTTAAGCAATTGGGGTAAGACATTCCTCTCAGAGTCACAGAGCTTCGGAATTCTGCACTTTTCTCCTCCGAGGCAAAAGTAGATAAAACTTTGAAATGGCAGTGCTTTTACCATAATTTGCTCAGCACGTGGAAAGGAATTGATTGAGTAACACATAATTCGTACTTTGGAACATTTGTGATAGCAGACGATCGAAAATAAAAATTTGCTCATCATGTGGTTATGTGGGTAGGGACCGATTTGGACTAGTGGAGGCCAGTGCACAAAATATAATAACAATTTTAATCAAAAGTAAAGGTTTTGCTTCTCATTTTTAGAAGGTTGCTGAGGCCATGCCCTATTTGCTTTAGCTGCTAGAGGGCCTGGTGTTACCTAGATTATTTATTATTTGTTTTGAGTGAAATGCATGGCGTGACTGTAACGACACAATGAATCACACGGTCAGCATGAGCAAATATTGGTATTAGTTGTAATAATTGCATGGTAAAAACTATTGCATAATAACATGCTTAATATGAAAGCTGGAGGCTTAGATGATAAAGGGTGTCCCAAAATTAACTCAAGATTTGAATTTGCCACTATTTTTTCCATAAATTGTTAGCAGCCATGAAAAAAGAACAATTTGACAGTTGAGAGTTTAGGGTTAGTAAAAATGGGGTGTTATTGTACCATACAGCTAGAGAGAGTGAAACATTTCAATTACTGCATCAGGCATTTCCTGGTCGCATACTCTCTCATTTCGGTGATCAGAATTGGCACCCTAGATGGTGTGATTTAACATTTTTAAATTTCTTCTTATGGGGTTATTTGAATTCAAAGGTCTATGTCAACAAGCCCACAACCACCCGTGCATTACCTTGTTGCGATACCGAGCGCCAATAACAGTAACTGCTTGACCAGCCTCCACTTGCATTATTTTTGAAACAATTGTTCAATAATGAAAGCGCGTTATTGTATCGTATAACGCTCCATTTTTGATTACCCTAAACTCTCAGCTGTCAAATTGTTCTTTTTTCAGGGTTGCCAACCATTTATTGCAAAAATGGCGGCAAATTCAAATCTTGCGTTAATTTTGGGACACCCTTTACTTAGTTTATTTCGTAGACGATAAAAATTCTCGATTCCTTTTTGAATTTCTTCTCGGGTAAATAGAGGGCAGGAGAATGAAACTAAATGAATTCGATGGGCAAAATTTACATTGGTACGCAGACCTAGCCAGGGAGGGGCAACTGCTCCTCCCTATGGAAGAATCTCTTACCCCCCCCCCTCCTTCTCTAATGTAACAGATGGTTTAAAATTGCTATTTTACGACTTCAATTTCGAAAATTTTCTGGAGAGAGCTGCTTACCGTAAAACGGTATAACTTTGTGACAAAGGGGCAACAATGGGCCACTGTTGCCATGGCGATGATTTTGCTCTCTAGTGGCCTCTTTTTCGATGTTACGCGCTCCAAAAATAATCCCCAGGAAGTGTAACCATTTAGGTAGCAAAAAAAAAAAACTTCATCAGAGATTGCCATTGTTTTTGCATGCCTCAGATAATTTAGTCGTTCTTAGTGCGTGTTTCGACTTACTCGTAGAAGAACCAAAAGTCTCCTTTGGACACGCCACTTATACTGTTTTCCAAGAGCTGGTAAGTTCAGATTTGCTTAACTAGTTTGTCAGTTATGAATTAAGCCGCTTGTTGACTTAAAATGTTTCGTCGTTTTCACAAGCTCTCAACATTTATCGAAAATGGGAATTTTGGGGTACAACAATGGGCCACCTATTTCTCAGTTTTTAGTGGCCTGGAGCTTGATTTTACTCTCTGTAGGGATGCTTTCGTCATATTTTGTGTTATTTATTGCAAATTATGGCAAGAAAAGACAGAAGAAGGCTTGAGGTCGCCCTATCGCCCGTACTCATGAGCCCGTACTAGGAGTTTTTGAAAAAGGTGCTGACTGAAATCCGGACAAAATACAAACTGAGATAATTTTTAAAAATTATTTATTTTGATGAGATTTGGAATAAGAAATGTGATTTCACGTTTTAGTTTTCAACATTTTTTTTTTTTTTTTGATCTCGTTTAAAATTCGTCAGACCTACGTATTTTCTGAAACCTATGTATAGGTACCTAGTCTTTAGTTGATGAGATTTTCTAATTTTCATATGTTTCTATGTGAAAATCTAGGCAGATAATTATGAATGTTACCAACGTTTACCATGTTGAACTTTATTAATCACTCAAAACGGCAAGTAATGATTACATCTTTAAAAAAAATGAAAAAAAAGAGATAAGTTATGGACTAAAAAAAGTTTTTTATACAGTTTCAAGCCGAGGGCAACTTATTGTAGCTTCAGATAACAATAGGCCAGATCAAGTTTTCAGTATATTTTCTAGGTTAAAATGAGGTGGTCCATAGTTGGGGGCCACAACTATGGGCCACGGGGAAAAAATTCCCAGTCCTCTTCCTTCCAACTTAGATTTTTTTTAAACATTTCATTCGGAAGACGAGATGTATAACTACCATTGCTAAAGTCCTCAAATTTCTAAATCAAAGATGTACACAGAATTTTCATTGAAAACATTGAAAAGTGGCCCATAGTTGAACCCTTTTACGGTACCTGCTCTCTTGACTTCATTGAACCAAAAAAAAAGCCTAAAATTCAAGCCCTCCCTTTTCCTTGCGTCACCTAATATGCATTTTTAAGCCATCAGTTTCTAAAAATTTCCAAGGCAGAGCCCCTCTCAAAACGTCTCAAAGCAGTTTAAAATTACGTTTTTAAAACTCCAATGCCAAAAAATCTCTGAAAACAGCTAATAAATTCTGATAATTCTTCTAACGTCATCAAAGATGAATGCGATTTTGGGACTTCAAACCAGAAACATTCCCGGAGAGAACCCCTGAGACTTCTTCATTCCCTTAATGTCCCCAATCACCAAAAATAACTTGATATTGTTCCTTTAAAGAATCAACTTTACAAAATTTACAGAGAGAAACCCCGATTCTTTTAACGTTGCCAAAGATAACCAAAAATTGTCTTCAATTTTTGAAAAAAAAAAAAAGCGGAGGTTATCCCAACCCTATTTTTTCTTAACTTTTCGAACCTAGTTATACGAGGGGCCAGCCTCGCGGACCCAACTACGCGGGATCTTTGGAAGCTGACAGAAGGCTACACGCTAAAAGGTAGGGTGAAGTGGAGAAAAGTTTTCCTTAACTTTACTTAAACTGCGCCTAAAATGCGAATTTTTACTCGAAATTTGAAAAATCCTTTTGAAAGTTACCAACTCTAACACCATCAAAGATGGACTGAAAACTGTAAAACATCAATACCCGAAACTTTGCTAGGAACGGAAACGTTTCTTACATCTATTCTTTTCAGCCAAACATTTTTTTCAGAATGAATACGATAGAAAATACAATACGAAAAGGATCAGAGAGGGTCACGAAGAACACATATTCTACCCCCCCCCCCCCCTCTCTTAGATCCAAGCGAACAAAAAGTTATTCAAAGCTTCTAAAATATTATAAATATGTATTTTCAATACCGGTTCACAATATCAACACGTAAAATGAATACTATATATAATAAAGACAATGGTCTGAGGACAATAGCCCTGAAGCACTGACGGGGAAGGAGGGGGGGGGGGTCAAAATTCACGCGGTCCCTGTAATTTAATAATAAATTGCATTGAAATTCACAAACGCGTTTTGAATGAAGGTAAACTTTAAAAGAAGCTAGTAAGAACTTACCGTTTAATGGAACTTTCTTTGCTTTGCTGTATAAACAACGTATTTGAATCCTATCCTTTGTATTAAAAGATCTTCTGTTTTTCGAAATCGTTAAGTGCGGGAATTTTTTCTAATCTATCCCGAGTTTTTGTTCAAATTATTTGTTCCTCTCATTTACAGTTTAGAATAAATAAATTTAAAAATAATTATATAAATTTGTGTGTTTCTTATAAATTCCTGTTTTTGCACTTAAGTATGTATTGCAGCCAGGTTTTGAAACATTGTTTCTTAATTTGGTTTTTTGAAACGTTCCTTATCTTTAAAAAAAAAAATATATATATATATATCAATTTTCTATGCTCTACAGTTGATCGCTCTACATTTCTACAAGTTATAAATTAAAAAAAAACTTTGCACATTCATACTAAATATCCAAATGAAATAAATAAATAAATGAACTCCGATAAATCGAAGCATAAGTTTCAAAATAATCATAATTCATAAAGCAATAATCAAAAAATACATTATCTATGTTGCAATATTAAATTCAAGAAATTGTCAGAAAATTGTTTTAAAACATCTTACTATTTTACAGCAGACCAAATGAAAATGGCAAACATATTCTAGATCTAAATGAATTCATTTAAATATGTTTCGTATAAGAAATTCTTAAGTTAGATATAATTTAAAGAATAATCATTCGTAATTTATTTAAGACTTTAAAGCTCAATTATGTTTCAAAACTATACAGAAATAATGGGGGGAAAAAATCCAGTTTGAAAGAAATTGCCGAAAAGAGAAATAATAATAATAAATAAATAAAAGTAAGTAAATAAAAATAATGAAAATAAATAAAATTAGCACTGCTTTTGGGTGCAAAAAAAGTAGTCGGTAATATAAACTATCAGAAGCACAATTTGTTTCCTCAATAATTTAGCTTTCATGAATTTCATTCGTTTGCAGTGGTAATGGATCAGGTAGTTAATTCACCATCTGTCAATCACAAGGTGAACAAAGGAAGATGACGCCAGTCAATGGTAAAGTGAAAGCACTAAACAATCTTGAGTGCTTAATAGACAGAAATGGAAGCACAACCAGAATACGTGAACAAGAATAAATAATAGCATAATTAATAAATGTAAATTAAAATTAACAAAAATATGAATTAATAAATGTGAATAAAATTAAAATGTACCGCTGAGTTTTAGTTTACTAAATATTATAAACTGGGAAGTTCTTTAGGATTTAACGTATCGTAATAGTAAAAAAAAAAAGCAAGAAAGAAAGAAGGAGTACGAAACTTCGAATTTCTTGTTACCAGCTGAAGCATCTATAATTCTTGGAAAGATTATTTTCGCTATTTTTCTGTTTAAAATTTCAATAATGAAATTTTCAAACTGATGATGATATTTAGATGATTTGTACATCATTAACGTCGTATACACAATAGATTGAATTAAGTTTTAGGCCAGTTCGCTAAAAATAAAGCACAAAAAAAAAAAAGGTTTACTTTCAACATTTTCTTGTTGTTTGCATGAAACTCATAGTGCATCATCATAAATATCTCAAAAACTGCAGATACTGCGTTTTACCTTCCTCACGGCAGTTTTTCGCTGTAGAGTTATAAAATATAGTCATAAGACAGATGAAATAAAAAAGCTTTATAGCTGAAAAGTGTTAACAAGCTTTCAAGTTACGAAACTATTTGATTTTAAACACTTGATTTTTATTGAAAAGGTGTGATAGCAAATGGTTCCATCTGTTTCCTCACTTAATTCAATTCCGGACACAAACTACAGTAAAACCTGTAAAGTTGACCACCCTTGTAAGTTGACCACCTGTCTATGTTGACCGCTTTTGTCAGGAACGGAATTAGTCCTATCTCATATAATGCAGGAAAACCTCTGTAACTTGACCACCTCTCTATCTTGACCACCTGTTTATCTTGACCACTAATGTTCGCCAAATTTGGTTTGGAGTACTGTAAAAAACCCTTTGTAAGTTGACCACTTGGTTTTTTTTTTTTTTACTTTCTTCAGCAAATTACTTTATTTTATTATTTATTTATTTATTATTTTTTTTTTTTCATAGCTTTCTAAGAATGTTTTTAATGCTTTGATGACAGAACAGCATTTTACTAACTAAACAGCAGAATAAAGCTTAATACTGCTCTTTATTCTCCAAACTTGTTTTTCATTTGTTGTTCTATTTGAGATTGCTTTTTGTACTCTGTTCAATGAAAATAGGTGTCAGTAGAAAAGTTCAGTCTTTCCTTTCAGTTGCAATATGTTGTGACAACACAGGAATTGTGCTAAAAAGAGATCTTGTACATTTTGATTCCGCTGCAACAAAATATGTCGGCCCTCTCCCTAGTGACCAGCAGTGTCTATTAGTAAAGTAAATAAGTCTTAGTGCTAGTTTTTTTTTCTATTTTTTCTTCAATTTCTAGGGCCGTTAGCCCCTTTTAGGACGCGGGCCTCTCGCACTGCGGGTACGCAGATCTGGGCTTGCTAATGAGTAAAGTTACATGTTTCTGGTGCAAGGGATAAGAGATAGGAGATTTTGATTTTGCCTTTATGAACTGGGAGAGTCGAGCTTGTTGCTCTTTGTGCTATAAGTTTTACATAAAAAGGCTTCAAAAAGAAAGTTAGCTGAACTTGAGATTAATAAAAAGTATGAAATATTAAAATTAACTGAAAATGGAAAAAGCCAGAGAATATTAGCTGGCATATATGGAATTTCTAAAACTAAAGTGTTTAATATAGTTATGAACAAGGAAAAACTAACAAAATTATTTGAATAGTATTTTTAATTATTGTTTCACTTTCAATAATGTTAAACAATGAAAGTGAGTTGAACTGAAAGAGTAAGGGTGAATTCCTCAAAAAATGAATACATGGTGCAAGAAATGACCAAAAAAAAAAGTAAAATAAAATAAATTATTACCGCCCTTTATAAGTTGACCACCTGTCTAAGTTGACCGCCAAAGTACTGCACCGCGAGTGGTCAACTTACACAGGTTTCACTGTACTAACAAATTTCACTGCTTCCTTTTCTTGGTTGCATTCTAAGGACACCTGAACCAACATTTTCGTTTTTTCTTTCTTTGCTTTTTAACCAAATCTACTTTGACTTGCAAAATGTTTTTACTCTAATAAATGTTTATACACGAGAGAGTTGTATTTCTAATTACTTTTTATACGCATACATGAATGTTGGCACTTATTTCTTTTTGTAACTGAAAAATATAAATAATTTGATAGCGTATTAAAAATTTATATGGTGACAAAATCAGATCTTTTTTCTTTGCGATAATTGTCATAATTTAAGGGGTCACAGTACCTTTCAAACATTTTTTTTTAATTTAAGAAAATTTTATATTTATTTGAAACCACAACATGCATACTTGTTTCGCAATCAATAATTTATTTTCAAAATTAAAAAATATTGCCTACTTTTTTAAAAAATTCAAAAAATTGAGGAAAATTCCAATTTTTTAAAATTCCTAAGGCTTTTTTATTTTTGCACTAATCAAAAAAAAAAAGTTTTTTTGCTATACGATCACTATAATCATCTCTAAAAATTTGTGCATTCATTTGCTTATGAGTTTATTAGTAAATTTTCTGTGATCAATTATGTAAAAAATCAAAGATTTTTTTTTTAAAAATTTGATTTTTAAAGGTTTAACATGCTCTGAACATTTGAGTAATTTATAAAATGCTTATCCAATGCACAGTTTTGTCAAATATGTTATCCCAATTGCAAAAATTACTTTAAAGCTGTATCTTTAATAGAAAAAAATCCTTAGGGATTCTAATGACATGAAAACACAAAAAAAACCATCATCGAGAAAAAGCAATTTGAAGTTTTTCTTTTGCATAAGAACACATAGCGAGCATGGCCTAAAACCACTCATAACTTTTTAAACATTTGAACTAAAGCAATGAAACTTTTCCCGTGTTCAGAATAGTTTTTAGTTTTGAAATAAGCAATAAAAAATGTTTTGATAGTTTCATCATTTTTGAGGTACTGTAACCCCTTAAAATGTTATTAGTGTATGGAAGTGATTTGAAACAATGTTTAGTTTTTTTCGAGTAGTGTTATACTACACTGAAAAGAAAGAAAGAAAAATAGAAAAAGACAGCATCCAGCCCCTGCCATTCATTTGGATTTTGCGTTTGGAAGGAGGATATATTCTAAAACCTCTGGATAAGTCACTGTACAGTGTTGCCCACTTACAGTAGACTCTCGTTTATCCGGTTCCCGTTTATTCGGATCTCCAGTTTATCCGGATCACATTTGTAGAGTTTTTAAAAAGTTTATATTCACACAAATAATGATTTTAAATAACGATCGCCGGACTATGAGTATGCCAAACATTTGCTTTTTACATTGATTAAATGTACAGCTCCTGCATAGAACGTACAATAAAGTATAGCACAAATCCAACAAACATCATGACGTGATTTGTCGTCACGCCATAATGTCTTGACGTCATCAGTCAGCATCAGCCTGACCTGACACCACTTCAGCTGAAATATAAATGAATAAAGTATTGGCGAGAAACGATACTATGTAATTTTGTTATAAAGCATTGTTTTTTGCTGTAATAAAAGATAAGTCTGCTTATTTAAGAATTTGTTTTGCTTATTCGCATATTACCCGGATTAACCGGATTTTTGTTTATCTGGATTGTTTTTGGTCACAATTAGTCTGAAAAAACGAGGTTTTATTGTACTTTGAAAAACAACAAGTAGAAGACTGATATTATAACCTTGCAAGCAGAATGAAGCACTGGATCTTCTAGTTTCTTTTGTCACTGAAAGTCAAATAATATAAGGGGACATGAACGATACGAAACAACTTTATTTTTCAACGTCAACCAAGCACGTTGATTCATTTGTCATATCGCTTGATAAGCTTCAAAAAGTTCTCCAGGGCGTCCAGGGGTTTCAAAAAGCCCTTCCAACAGAGCTTTGCATACGGACGATGGACGAAATATAACAGATCATGTGAACGCGCAAGACACCGATGCACCATTGAGTAGAAGACAATGCGAGACCACACTCGGCGACGGCAACGCAAAATCGTATTGCAACTCTTGTTTGGTAGCGCCTACGCCATCCACCATACAGTCCTGATCTCGCACCAAGTGACTTTCAACTGTTTCTGGTTTTGAAGCAGAATCTCGACGGAAGGCACTTTGGAAGCAATGCTGGACTCAAGCAAGCCGTTAAACGCGTTTTCCATATGCAAAGCGCTGAGTTTTTCCTGGTAGACTTTTCGAAGTTTTAACAAGGGTTTGAAAAATGTCTCAATGTGCTTGCTGCTTATCTGGAAAAATAAAATTTTGTCTTACTATCTTTAATATATCATTCTATTTTTCACTTTCATACACAACTTCAATTTCTTCTAACCACCGACAACAGGGGAAACTTATTTTCTGACTCTCCCTCGTATAATATGAAAGAGAAAAAATATGAAAGAGAGCAAAGTTAACCCACAAGGTTCAAAGATATCCTTAATGGCTACATTTCAAAAAGAAAAAAGTGTTCTATAGGTAGACACATACTATGCCTTAGGTACTCAGAATACATTATCTCTAAACCATTTCTTTTAGCAGATAGTATTGTTGGAAATTTGAGATGTCCACTTGTGCCAATGCTATGTGGAGGAAGTAGTGCTTCTTTTTGTATTACTTTAAAGAAAAAAAACATATCGCTACACCGAAAATGCCACGCCTTTATATGAGAAGAACGAAGATAAGACAAAACATAACCAAATAGGGCTCTATCAGAATTTAAGCCGTTTTAGAATGTGTCATTCTATCTCTCAGCAAAGAATATCATTCAAATGATCTCTGAGTTAAATTCGATTAAATGATGTTATTTAAATGAATTGATATCATTTGAATTGATGGTTATCACTTTCATGAGTTAAATCTTTGTCTTTTACTTTAAAACTAAGAGAAATTCTCTCTTTAGTGATGCATAAGTCTTTTAGAAAAACAATTTCAAAAATTACAAATTGAATATAAATGTAATATGTCACACACATAGAACAAAAGAGACACACTCAAAATAGCAGCTTTTTTTTAGAAAATTGACTTAGAGGTTGTTTACAATGCTGCCCTGCTAATCAAAAAAGCCGTATCTGTACTTTGAATTAAAATTGAGTTATTGTCACCTGGTGGTTCTTTATGACATAATTTACCAGTACGAAATATGTTTTATGGTTTTTACTCATTTTTATGAGAATGTCTGTGAAAAATATCGTAACCTATGACATGGAAAGGGGAGGGGGTAAGGTGAAGGGCGACACCTTGTAATGACGGGAGGAGGAAGTACATTTGTACAAAAAAGTGGCATTATATATATATATATATATATATATATATATATATATATATATATATATATATATATATATATATATATATATATATATATATATATATATATATATATGTGTGTGTGTGTGTGTGTATATATGTAAAAACCGCCGCTCGGTTCTTATTACGAACCTTGATTTTCGCAAGTTGCAGTGTTGTGCCGTGATAATCTACCACGTAGGAAGAGGACAAAGCTACATTCACAACATCTTTATTTTTACATAGAATATACCAGCAGGAACTTCTCTTAACTAACCAACTCGTTTAGCTGTGCCACGATTTTTATATAGGGAATATCATTAAAAGATTACAGATAATTATCCCTCGATCATGTGATCTCACGTGACCTATATAAGAGGAGCAGATTGCAATAACGAAATATTATTGGCCTTTGCACCGCAGACAGAGGCTGGCTTTAGTCTGGAGGGAAAAAAAGTGTCTGGCAGGTACTTTAAGGGAAAACACATCTGAGCCTAGGACATAACCATATATGGTATGAGAAGCATTTAAGTGTGTAATAAATAATGTTTGTGACTCATACGCGCTGACATATAAGTGAACAGAATTTAATATGGAAAAGGCCTAGCAAAGGATTTTTCATATTACATATATATATATATATATATATATATATATATACAGTAAAACCTGTGAAGTTGACCACTAAAGTAGAGCCCCTCAAGTGGTCAACTTACATAGAGGTTTCACTGTATAAACCCTCAAAGAGTACCACCGTTCTCCCTCGGACCTCTTCGATAGGTTTTAAAGTATCTTTATAGGAAGTTCCTTAGAAGTTTTCAAATCTTTGAAATCCTCACCCTGGCACCTATGAGCACATTCCTAGTTCTTTTAGCCTATCTATCATTATGTCATTTCATACATGGAAGCATTTTCTGGGTTAATCTATATTTTGAGGAATCCGAACAAAGTCGTCAGTTCCAATTAATTCAGGTTTACGAGGCTGGGCCACCGAAAGCTAAGGCAGGTCTTTTGCCAGTTTGACTCCCACTATAAACTTATCAAATTTAAACTTCCCTGATTCCATAGCGGGCTTCCTCAAGGCCGGGCCCCTAGTTTCTAACAAGGCTGACATGGCCTCTCGTCGGCCCTGAAGGAACCATTTCGGAGAATTGAGAGAATGTCAGGGCCTGATTACCGCACAAGACAACTAGGTCTGGGGGCCCCATCTTCCTTAGGGGCAGCATTTTTTTTTTTTTTTAAACTTACGTATAGCACTGAAAAATCATGTATTTTTGTGAAAATAATAAAAATTCCTCTGTTAAATAAATGTTAAACATTATTTTGCGTTGACTTAAAGTTATAGAATAGAGATGGGCCTCCAAAGCATTGTGGGCATTGGGCCTCTTTCTTAGTTAGTCGGGCCTTGGAGAGTGCAGAGTTCAGATAAATGGGAAAACTCGGTTTATGAGTGTTCGGATAATGGACGCACATTGCGGACACTACTGTTCAGGGCCGAAGTTAATGAAAATAGGGCCGCTATAACACCATCACCGCGGGAGGGCGCATCGTTAGACAACCGGATGAATGAGAGAAAAAGAGAGAGAGATGGTAATTGAGATGACGTTTGGAGGCTTGCTTATCTTTAATTCAGCTCCCGGCATCCGCCCTAGCATCGGTTGAGGAAAACCTCCCCGTGGAAGCCCGTGTCTCGAGATAGAACCAGACGCTCGGTCTCGCCCGGCACTGCCCGTCGTTTCCGGCACTTCTCGGGCCTCTGTTGCTATGGCCGCCTCCGCTCTTCCGGCCGAATCCGAGAAAAAAAAAAGGGGGAAGTGACGGAATGTGTGTCTTCTAAGTCGGTCTGCGACTTTTTTTTTTTTTTTTTCAAGTTCCAGCTGAGAGGAAGAACAGAAATAGTCCATCATCATGTGACCCACTCCTTCCATTTAAATTGACACTGCACTTATTCATAGTGACTGTAAAGAGACTTGTAGAAATATACTAAACCTCTCAGTACCATTGAAATTCACACTGCACTTTCATAGTGACTGAAGAGAAATACTGTAGTGCTGTACTGAACCATTAATAGCATTTAAATTGACACTACACTTTTATAGTGACTGTAGAGACTTGTAGAAATGTATTGTATCTCTCACCAGTACCACTGAAATTCACACTGCACTTTCATAGTGACTGAAGAGAGATACTATAGTAATGCACTGAACCATTAATACCATTTAAATTGACACTACACTTTTATAGTGACTGTAGAGACTTGTAGAAATATACTGAACCTCTCATAACCATTGAAATTCACACTGCACTTTCATAGTGACTGAAGAGAAATACTGTAGTGCTGTACTGAACCATTAATAGCATTTAAATTGACACTACACTTTTATAGTGACTGTAGAGACTTGTAGAAATGTATTGTATCTCTCACCAGTACCACTGAAATTCACACTGCACTTTCATAGTGACTGAAGAGAGATACTATAGTAATGCACTGAACCATTAATACCATTTAAATTGACACTACACTTTTATAGTGACTGTAGAGACTTGTAGAAATATACTGAACCTCTCATAACCATTGAAATTCACACTGCACTTTCATAGTGACTGAAGAGAAATACTGTAGTGCTGTAACGAACCATTAATAGCATTTAAATTGACACTACACTTTTATAGTGACTGTAGAGACTTGTAGAAATGTATTGTATCTCTCACCAGTACCACTGAAATTCACACTGCACTTTCATAGTGACTGAAGAGAGATACTATAGTAATGCACTGAACCATTAATACCATTTAAATTGACACTACACTTTTATAGTGACTGTAGAGACTTGTAGAAATATACTGAACCTCTCATAACCATTGAAATTCACAGTGCATTTTCATAGTGAATGAAGAGAGATACTATAGTACTGTACTGAACCATTAATACCATTTAAATTGACACTACACTTTTATAGTGACTGTAGAGACTTGTAGAAATATACTAAACCTCTCAGTACCATTGAAATTCACACTGCACTTTCATAGTGAATGAAGAGAGATACTATAGTACTGTACTGAACCATTAATACCATTTAAATTGACACTACACTTTTATAGTGACTGTAGAGACTTGTAGAAATATACTAAACCTCTCAGTACCATTGAAATTCACACTGCACTTTCATAGTGAATGAAGAGAGGTACTATAGTACTGTACTGAACCATTAATACCATTTAAATTGACACTACACTTTTATAGTGACTGTAGAAACTTATAGAAATATACTAAATCTTCCATATACCATTGAAATTTACACTACGCTTTAATAGTGACTGAAGAGACGTGCTACAGTACTGAACTGATTCTTTTACACTGATAAAATTGACACTGCACTTCTATACCGACTGAAGAGACGCATAGAAATATATTGAACATTTCATGTATTATTGAAATGAAATTTACACAACATTTTTATAGTGACTGAAGACACTTATAGTACTGAACAGATTCTTTCACACCGCGTCATTTGTCACTGCACTTTTATGCCGACTGAGGAGACGTACAGCACAGTAAAAATAATCTAGAGACGAGTTGAATGTATTTTCATTACATAGTGACAGCTGACATTTGTGGAAAACCAAATGTTTTCCCCGTAATATTGCCTCCCTCAAAATTAAGTACCCCAAAACAGTAGCTTTGTTGTTCTCACATGGTCCCGATCGATAAATTCCCGCCCCCTCCCCCTTCCCCCACCGTCCGTAAACTAAGAGATATTTGTGGCACCTGGTTTTTCTGATAAAGAACCCAAGTTTGACTTCCATCGAGAACAAACCAAAAATGTTTATCTAATAATCTCATAATGGGGTTGTTTCCTTCAGTCAAAAGTAGTACTTTTTGTCACTAAAATTGATAGAATAAGCAAAAAAAAAAAAAAAAAACATGGACCCAGAAAATACTTTTATTTTCCCAACAATTATTTTTTAATTAATTTTTTAAAAGGTCGGATTTTGAAAACAAGGCGTGGTCTTGATGACGTCACAAATGATGCTCTTTGGCGCATCTTTCTACCACGTTTCCACGTTATGATAATCAAAAAGCGAATTCAAATTGCGCTCTACGCTTGTTATCAACCATATCGTTGCCAATACACATGAGTAAAGATGCGAATTAAATATTTTGATCTGTGAAAATGGTAACAATGAATGGCATTTCATCATTTGTGATGTCATCGGCAGAAGCATAAATAGACACATTAACGAACAGTGAAATAATTATCTAATATTTAGTATGCTTTCCCTTGCTCTTGATGATCATTTTACATCTTTTTGGCATACTTTTCACAAGGTTTACACCATTTCTTAACTTTTTAAAAAAAGGAGGTAAAAAATTGTTTATACTCACTATTATATATACTCACATACACATACTCACTAATTACCTAAAACTAACTCTAAATATAATAGAACACACTAATAAAAAAACTAGTGAGCTGTTTAAGCTGATTGAGGTTATGTTCCTGGTAGGTAGATAAACAAAGAACATAAACAAAGCAGACAGTGCTGCCACTGCAAACATTAAATTATGCTAAAATAACGTGATAATCAGTGTACAGTATGTACTGTACTTTAACAGTAAAATAAATAGTATTTTAGTACAACTAGTGCACAAAAAAACAAAAACAAAAAAAAACTTTTTAGTCTAATAATTTGGCCAGCACTGTACACGAGTAATATGCATATACATTGCAATAAAATAAATATTTACAAAAACAAAAACAGCTGGGGAAATTAAATGTTTCTAAATTTGTGACATTTTCTATGCAAAGGTTAAATTGAGGGGCCATTGAGCACTCTCTTAAAATTTGAGTAAGAAGCTAGAACTTTTACAGAATAACATACAGTAGACCCTCGTTTTACGCGGGGGTTATGTTCCACGGAAATGCCGCGTAAATCGAAACCACGTAAATTGAGACCTGATACCAGTGTTAAAATAGGGGTTTGGTTCCGTAGATAACAAAATACTTCATTCTAGTGATGAGTAATTGTATAATAAGTTTAATGTGTACTTATGTCGACTTTTATGCACAACATGCATAAAGAAAACATAAATTAATTTCGTGTTCTGTTTATAAAGAGGAACAGACTATGGTAGTCTTTTGACAGTCATTAAGAATTTTTCTCTCTAATTCTTTGCATAGCCTTAACGTATCCATGATCACTTGCGTCATTTCCATGATAGAATCATCCTTCATTAACAAATCAGAAAGATAATTTTTTATTGTCTAGGAATGGCTCAAAATTTTCAATGTGAACGTTTTTGGTTGTGCGTCACCGACGTCGGTACCCTCGTTGGTTTTGGCCTCCTTTGTCACTCCTAAAAACCCTTCTTCTAGTGAGTTTTGAACTGTGTGAGTTTAATAACTTTACTTCTGGAAAGAGTTCTGGAACCTATCGCATATAATGTCTCCAGTGACCCAAGCTCGATTATTTAGCACGCAAAAATGCAGTTGATTACGCAAAATATGCAATCTTTAGGAGTTTGGATTTTGAAAGAGGGGAAAATTTTATCTGTTTGCATTGCCGCATCCGCGTAAAACCGAAACTCATCCACGTAAAATAAAATAAAGATGTCAAATCTTAAACCGCGTAAAATAAACCCGCGTAAAACGAGGGTCTATCTGTATTAATAAGTCTAAAAAAATATCGGGTGTCCTAGATTCTAGCTGAAAAAAAAGTTTAAACCCGCGTAAAACGAGGGTCTACTGTATTAATAAGTCTAAAAAAATATCGGGTGTCCTGGATTCTAGCTGAAAAAAAGTTTAAACCCGCGTAAAACGAGGGTCTACTGTATTAATAAGTCTAAACAAATATCGGGTGTCCTAGATTCTAGCTGAAAAAAAGTTTAAACCCGCGTAAAACGAGGGTCTACTGTATTAATAAGTCTAAAAAAATATCGGGTGTCCTGGATTCTAGCTGAAAAAAAGTTAATCCCGCGTAAAACGAGGGTCTACTGTATTAATAAGTCTAAACAAATATCGGGTGTCCTAGATTCTAGCTGAAAAAAAGTTTAAACCCGCGTAAAACGAGGGTCTACTGCATTAATAAGTCTAAAAAAATATCGGGTGTCCTGGATTCTAGCTGAAAAAAAGTTTTTTTTAACCACCCTAGAGGGAGTGCAACGTGACCTTTCTCCGATGAAGGCCAACAGGATCTAGCTTTTAAAAAGACCATCACACGTTTTAACATTGCTGCCAGATGCGATTTCGAGATTCTATTCAACAGTCCTTGCTCGGGAAAGAAATCATATCTATTAAAATCCCATCATTAGCACGACTCTTTTTGCCGAAATTCCGACTTAACCACAGACCACTTCTTCTGCTACTCCCAGGCTCTACAGGTGGAATAATAAAACCAAAAATCGTATGCAAAATGTCTGCTCGAGCTCCGCTATTCTGCACGGAACGAGTTCGGTTCAAACATTTTCCAAAATATATTCATCAATCAAGCCGAGTTTGACGTGAGAGGTTCTTCAAAGTCAGAGATACCTTTCGGACGGGCACACCTCTTTCGACTTCGGTTCCCAGAAAATATAGAAGTCTAGTTCTTTATTTAATGACAACTTGCGCTTAAAAAAAAAGAATCTTAGCATCAAAGGAAAGAGTTTCCATTTTTTGTTTTGTTTTTTAAGTAACGTCAAAAGATAATAATCATTCCATTCGCGTAGATTTATTAAACATACGAAGCCATCGGAATTCGACAATGACATTTGAGACATCCATCGATTGAAAAGAAAAGTTTAGTTGTTTGTCGAGCTGTAGAGAGGAGTAAGAGAAAGTAAAGTTAGAGGAGAGAAGAATGGTGTCACTTTAAAAAACTTGCACAAAATAATTATTATTCTGCTAGTGCAACAATTGTAAAGTTTTAGAACGATTTATTCTAATGCATTTTATAAATTTCCCTGAACTTGAAAGTGATTTTAAAAGGCATACTCACCACCACTAAGTTTTAAGTAATGTTTCTTATAAAGCTAAAAAATCAATTTAATTAACTTACCCAAAATAATCAAGCAAATTTTTATTTTGTTGTTTCAACAATTGTAAAAAAAAGTTTAGAATAATTTATTCTGATAAATTTTAGAAATTTCCTTGAACTTAAAGAGTGATTTTAATAGTTATACTACCCTACTATACTTCAGTTTTAAATATCGTTTATTAAAATAAATCAAAATTTTTTAGTTTTTTCCCCCTTAAACATTGTTTAAAGTTTATCAGTATATATAAATATCAGAAGATTATCATTGAAATATTTTTTTCTGTCTAACTTAAACTTAAAAAAAAGGCATAAAATACCTGAACAACAGAGAAATGAAACGTCTTATCTTTGTCAGGGCTTACCTATCTACAAAAAATAGACTTCATTATCGGCTCGATTAACAGAAACCTCGGTTAATCGAAGCTCGATAAATCGAGGTTCTACTGTAATAATTTTAACGTCGAGAGAATAGTTTTTAAACATAAGTGATGAACAGATAAAAACTGCTTTCATCCTCATTAGCATATATGGATCAAATTGTTTATCACAGATTATATTTAACGAAATTCCTGAAGTAAGGTGAGGGAACGTCTTAACGTCTATAAATAAAATGAATCTTTTTGTAATGTATCGAAACAAATGTTCCTGTGTAAAAAAGAGGCAGAAAGCGGGGAATGACATTTTCGTCACATTAATCAGAGGTGCTCTTCCTGCTGGGTGCGGCCCTGAGAACTTAATTTAAAAAAAATAATAATAATAATAATAATAATTTTGGGTGTATGGGGGAGGGTCAGAATTAAAATATTTGAACTAAAATAATGTTGGGTTGCTGGTCCACCAAGACTCCAAAAATTTACAATGTGGTCCTCAAGTAAAAATGGTTGAAAACTCCTGACATAGATCATCGACTCTTTTTCGAGTAATAATTTTACCATTCAGATAGTATAATGTTTCTAGATAAATGATGAACAAATAAAAATTGTTTTCATCCACATAGCTTATAGATGGGCAAGGACAGATGCAAGGGAGGAGCAATGAGGATGATCACCTTTCCTTGTGAGGCCCTGCCCCAGCAAATTTTTCCAAAGGGAGGTCCTAAAACGAGAGGGTAAACCATCTTTGACAAGATGTAAAGAAAAGCAACCGGATTCGAATCTTTCTCCTGGAACGTTTTCGAAATTGAAGTTTCAAAACACTAATTTTAGACGATCTTTGATGATTATAGAGGAGTTTGGAAACCCATCCCTGGCATTTTTCAAAATAGAATTCTTAAAGACGCGATTGTAGACATCTCAGGTAGTGTTTGGGAATGAAATGGGTTTAGTGACTCTCCTCTGGTAATTTTCCGAAATTGAAGTTCCAAAAAAGCAATTTTTGAAGACCTTTGATGATGATAGAGGAAGGGGAGAAGGTTTCTAAACATTCTCCCGGAATTATTACGAAATTGAATCGCTAAAACGCAATTTTAGAATACCTATATCATCGAAAAAGAAAAGGAATAGGTTCGGAGATCTCCTTGGCTCTATATTTTAGCTGTTTTAAATAAAAATGATGTGTCAGCTCCCCTCTCCTTCCAAGCAGGTGTAAATCAGATACGTAGTAAGAGGTGACGTAACCCCCCCCCCCCTTTGAAAAATTTCTGGATCCGATCGTGTGGATTGATACACTCAACATAGACGGTATTCAACAACATTTCTGAAGCAAGTTTACCAATGTCTATAAATAAAAAAAAAAAGTTTTTGTAAAATATCGAAACAAGTGTTAGTATGTAAGCAATAGAAAGAGGGAAACACTTGCTGGTGGATCATAACTTATAAGTAGCTGTGAAAATACTTGAATGAGGCAAACACCGGTGAGATATTAGGACTAAAAAAGAATGGAAAAAAAAAGAAAGTCGGCTGAGGGACAAGTCGGCCGGAAATTCCAAGCTTCATCACAAAGGATCCCAAAGAGTAGCCCGTTTTTTGCTCCCTTATATCCAGATATTTTTCTCTGCAAGGAATGCAGGTGCCAGGTGGTTTTCATCGTAGAGCAATATATATACACCTGTTTGAATGAATGAAAATTCCAGAGTAACTTTTCCAGCGCGATACACCCCTTATAAGAACCCCTCCTGCTTTTTCCCATCGGGTGAGTAAGAATGTGGTGGGAGAGGGAAGATTTTTCTCACCCGCCATCTTTGTCCAGGGCAACGTGTATTTTTTGAATTCTGTTAGGTAAAATTAAAATTCGAGATTGAGCTTTCAAAATTTTAGAAGGCAATAATACACTTAATCTACTTAAGGTCATTAAAATCACATAAATGTTACGATTTGATCTAAATTTAGTTTAATTTTATGCTAAAGTAATGATGTTCAAGAATATAAAACTCAAGCATTCCGACTTCAATTATTAATGTAACTCAGTCAAGATTATAAAAACTCTTACTTATTATGTTATTCAAGATTGCGAAACTCAATTTATCAAACCTTAGTTATAAAATATTACACATCACCCAAAATTATCAAACTACAAGCAATCAAACATTACTTAATTAATTTTATTTAATGTAAAGAAAATGAAGCAATCAAGCCTTATTTATTTAATCTTATTCAAGATTATAAAAAGCAAGCAATTGAGCATTACTTAGTAAATATTGTTCGAGATTCTAAAACTTTTATTAATCAAACATTTGTTAAATGCTGTTGAAGATTATAATACTCAAGCAATTAAACCTTATTTATTTAGGGAGGAAAAATTATACCTTTTTGATAAATGTATTTATTAGATGAACACATGTTCAGGAAAAGGACAACATTTGCCGTTTGGATTGGTTAATTTTGCTGATATTTCTAAAAATTAATGAATATGTTCTTTCATAGTTTAATGGTGTTTAGTTTCAACATCAGTTCCAACTATCTGACATTAAATAATAATAATAATTATCATTTACTAAACTAGTGAAAGATAGTAATTTTGTAAATGGAGTCGCAGAACCTTGATGGACTTTCATGCTTCCATGAAATTATTCCATTGCTAGTGTTTTCAATACTTATTTAAAAATTATCTCTTTATAGAAAGTTTTTCTGCAATAAGTAATAAAGCGAAATGGGTTTTTAACTTCCTATTTCTGCTACTAGTAATTAAGGCTAATGGTTTTAACTTCCTATTTCTGTAACCAGCAAGAAAAGCAAATGATTTTAACTTCATATTTCTGCAAACAGGAATAAAGCCAAATGATTTTAACTCGTTATTTCTGCAAGGATGAATCTTGATGCATAATGGGGATGTTTCAGTCAAAATAACTATTTTTTGTGCCTGAAATTTGTAGAATAAGCAAAAGAAAATAACATGGACCCAGAAAATACTTTATTTTTCCAACATTTGATTTTTGATCAATTTTTTTAAATGTCTGATTTTTAAAACCAAATGCTTCATCGTTTGACGTCACAAGTGATGAAAGCCATCTTGAATTGGAGTGCGTGGTTTTCTAGCAAAATATCGCCTTTAAATGTTTTTTTTTTTTTTTTTTTTTTGAATACCGAGAGCAGTTTATTAGCGGAACGAGAACATAGTTAGTTATTTTAAAATTAACATTTAGAGAAGTTTGGCAGTGTCCTGAAACTTTATTCGAGTAGCTCCAGCGATTTGCTCACTTGTTACGCCAGCAGCGAAAATGAAAACAACAGAAAAATATCGTTTAAGATTATTTTTTAAGCGAGAAAATAAGTTAAAATTAAGAAAAAAAGTAACTTACCCCATGGTTTTGACCATGCTGTTTCAGAAAATAATATTTTTAAAAAATGGGACACAACCCAAAGTTCTGACGAAAACTCTTTTTTCCAAAACGATTAGCCAAATAAACATGAAAATGGAAAAAAAAAAATTAAACCAAAATCAAACATTTTCTATGACTAACATGTTAAAACACACTTGAACTTTCCCTAAAAGTCTTTTATTATTTTCAAATATTATCTCAATTTGATGCACTTATTTATTTAGCTTAATTTCTCTTTTCAATACTATTTTTAACATAAACGTTTCCCTACTTCTGTCTTTTATTCATTTATCATGTTTTTTTTTTTTTTTTTTAAATTTCCATTACATACTTTTACGCAAATTTAACTTTGAAAAATATTTTTTATGTACTGCTTCATGTAACTACAAATTGCATTATGTAATTGATTTAGTCTCGCAAAGAAAGTTTGCAGCGACTATTTGATTGCAAATTCTCATAAGAATTTACCAGACAAGACTTATATCTAATCATTCTAATCTATGTTAAGAATTATTTCTTTTACTGGAAATAAATTCTGTAAATGCTTTTTAGTGGTGTTTTGTTTTCCTTTTGTTATTGGATTGTTTGATTTCCATAAGTATAAGGTAATTTAAAATTGTCACATCGTTTCCAAAACCTGTATCATTTGCTTTTGTTAGGATGTAACAATATTTCTTTCAAACAAATACTAGTATCTTCACTTCAGAAAAAAATATCCGCACATTTCTAGCAAGAAAATTAGATTTAAGAAGTTTTTGAGTGTGATGAGAAAATAGTCGAGATAAAGGTAATGGAGACGATTCCAATTTCTCGAGTACAATCAAGTTATAGAGTCTGTCGATGCCCTTTCCCAAGCGAAGAAGATTCTTACCAGCAGGACTTCTACAGAGGGCTTCCCCGCGAGTTGTGTTTCGTTTAAGGGAAAACACCTTTCAGGCAATTTGATGAGTGGCAGTCGCTTGTCATCTGGTTTTTGCGATTGCAAAGCTATGATCGCAATGCAAGAGCTCGAATGCAGAAACAATCAATTTCAAGCCATGTGTTGAAGTTATCCCCAAAATAAGATTAAGCTTTGTGATTATCCGAAGATTTTTTTTGAGCAATCACGATTGCTTATTGCTTTCATTTGACTGTTTTTGGCGTCCTATCATTTTATTCCCACCCCCCCACCACCCTCCGCACCATCACCGTCGACCGGGTCCTTACGATGCTGCCCCTATAGCGAAAGCCGTCTCCAGGTTGCATCCATGTCCTACACACACGCGCACACATACACAACTACACACACACGCACACATACACAACTACACACACACGCACACATACACCTATACGCACATACACCTACACACACATACACATATACACACGCATACATACAGACACCAACACATACACACACACAAAAACATACACACAACTACTCACACATTCATGCCTGCACACAGACACAAACACATATGCCTACACACACACATACATGTACCCCCCACACACACATACACATACCCCTACACAAACGCACATACCCCCACACACAAACACACATACCTACACACACATACCCCCTACACACAAACACACATACCCCCCCACCCACAAACACACACGCCTACATACACACACTTGTGATTGCGAAAAACATAATTTGAATTCCAAATGTCAAAATTCAAATTAATTTTTTTTTCTTTTCTTTTTTTTTTCCCTCAACTCCATTCCTCATACACAAATAAAACTTTTTTCTTGTTCCTGAATTGCACTATACTATTCAAAATGGAAAATTTCATTTGTCAATGAAGATCAACAGGTGATTAAACTAGTTTGTGGTGAGAAAAATATTTTTAAAAAGCTTTCAAATCGTAAAGCTCCGAACTAAACTTTTCGGGAGGGGAAAAATTCTTAATTTGGAGAATGAAATTCAAATTTTACCGAATGATACAGTTTGAGCATGCACACATATCATACATACATAACATCTAATGAAAATAAACATTAGGTATCATTTAAAATAATTTTAAGAAATTAAAAAAGAAAAAAAATATTAATGTTGCATTATTGTCTTCATGTCTCCTGAGGTCACGGGGGGTCACAGGGACCTGCAAATGGTGTACAAAAAGAATAAATAAGCGTATTGCCGTTAGCAGGTAAACTGCAATATCCACGAAAATGAAGTTTTGAGATGATTAAAGAAACGTGTTTTTGATTCCTCGCAAACAGTAAGATGTTGGAATTTGACGTTCTTTCGTGCTTTATTTTCAGCGTAAACTAAATATGCAAGTATGTTTAAGAAAGCTAAGTAAAACAGATGGCAAAAATGCAAAAAAAAAATGAAAAATTTGCAGACACTGCTGTTTACCTTCTCAGAGAAGCAATTTTCGCCTAGATTCAGTCTTGAAATTAATTTTTAACTTTTATTTAGAAAAAACGTAAAACTTTTTCTCTTTTGTTATTATTATTTATTTTTTGCTTTTGTAAATTTTTAAGTTATTTTATTCATTTCATTTTTTTTTTTTTTTGAGTAATCACGATTGCTTATTGTTCTCACTTGACTGTTTTTGGCGTGCTATCATTTTATTTTCTCACCGCCACCCTCCGCACCATCACCGTCGACCGGATCCTCACGGTGCTGCTCCTATAGCGAAAGCCTCCAGGTTGCATCCATGTCCTACACACATGCGCATACATAAACAACTACACACACACACACACACACGCACACACACACACAAACATACACACATACACAAACACATACACACACAAAAACATACACACACATACACACAACTACCCACACATTCATGCCTGCACACAGACACAAACACATATGCCTACACACACATACACATACCCCCTACACACAAACACACATACCCCCCCCCACACACACAAACACACACGCCTACATACACACACTCGTGATTGAGAAAAACATAATTTGAATTCAAGATGTCAAAAATCATTTTTTTTTTATTTATTTATTTCAGTAATGGAAAAAGCTTGTCCTACCCAACCAAAATGACCCTAGGAGAGGGATAGAGTGAGTACAATAAAAGCTTTTAAAATATCAGTTCAAAAACCCAAAGAGCAATGCAAACCATTATTCAAAAAGGCCTATTTATAGCTCGATCGATGATTTTTTTTTTTCTAAAATTTCATCTGAGAGAATTGAAAAAAAAGCGGAGGGGGGGGGGAGGACACTCGTTTGTTACATCTTTTAACTCTTCTCATCTTTCCAATTTCACATCTGTTGCAACTGAACTGACCTCATCGATCAAGTGGTATTTATTAGTCTTATGAGATATTTGAGTAGCATTAATTGACTTTCATAATACCTAATTTGGAGTCTTATATTTTAAAAAAAAATGATGCCCTTGAGGCGAAAATTTATTAGCACAATGACCAAAATGATTCACAAATTTCGAGTATTTGTTAATAAATGCATTATTAAACTTAAAAAGAAAAGATAAAAAGAGAAAAGAAAAGAAACATAGGGGGAAAGAATATAACCCACAACGAGACATTTCGTTCAAGTTTATCATTTCAAACGATGCATGTTATTCAACGAAACATCTGACCAAAAAACTATTGTAAGAGCTTGATAAATTTGTTGAAACTTTGGACGTCCATTAATTTTGCATTTTGTCGAATGATTGATTCGTCATATTAAGTTTACTGATTGATTCTTGATGTTAAGCGGAATGATTGATTAGTAGATAAGACTGAAAATTTGACTCGTTTTAAGAGATGTAAACAAGTTTAAGTTTCGCCTTAAAAAAATTGTCTTACTATCAAAACTAAAATCAGTGTGGTCCAAATCGCGGATAGTATGCACCAACTGTTTACTTTTGTCGGTTCAAGGGCGCCCATATGGAGGGGGGGGCAAGAGGGGACTCAAGCCTACCCCCCCTTGAAATTAGAACTTCCTTGCTTTTAGTACTTTTTTTTTCTTTGCAAAAATGTAAAAACATTTCTTCTCCATCAATTAATGAATAAGTTTTAAAAAATGTCAAATTTTAATAGCTCTTGTCTGTACTGAAATCGGTTTCTGTGGGGAAAATATTCTGCTAAACCATGGGGAAAATATCTGAGCCTCCCCCCCCCCCCTTAAAATTTTGCATGTGGACGCCCTTGTGTAGGTTCTTCTTACTGAAAACATATTTGAATTTAGCATTTGGAAAAAGAATCGTGTACTTCTATTTCTTTTTTTTTCTTTTTTCTTTTTTTTTTAAGTTTGCAATTACAGCCACGGAACACCTTATTGCCTTCATTTCTCTTATAACGGCCATCCATAAATTTGCATCAAAAAAGCTGTGCCAATCATCACACTGATTTCATGACTCTGTCTACAGTCGCTTGGGGAAACTTGCCTTGCGACTTACCCTCGTAGTCAGGGGCTTGCACAGGGGGGGGGAGGAAAAGGGACACCTATTGGCCCGGGCCCGAGCCTGAAGGGGCGCCCAATATTTTTAAAACCAGGCTTGAAATACAGGGATAAGCATTATGGAGGGGGACCTGAAAAAGTCATTTGTGAGGGGACACAAAATTTCTGTGCACGCCCCTGCTAGTAGTTCCGTTTCTGAAACACCAGACGCAAAATGTGATCCAAGATGGCTGCCTTGATCACCCTGCGTCTGACGCATGCGTCCCTCGCTCACTTTTACTGAATGAATCGTAGTAAGAAGCGTAAGATTTTTTTTCTCCCCCCAGCGTCCTCCCGTGGGATGCGTACGAAGTATTTTTCTTCTGAATGGGCCAACCATCTGCTGTAGTGTAGTAAGAGTATCTAGTAATCAAGGGCGAATTTAGGTAAGGGCCAAAGATCAACCAGCACCCCTTGCGATGACGCATGGGAATACCATCAGGAATTCGAGCCTAAGACGAAATTCCACAGTTAGGGATAACAGATTTGAAGAGCGGTTGACTTATTCCTTCCGGTGTACCGAGAAAAGATACGGGATCAAAGAAGAAAAAAAAAACAACTTGTAGCTTCTGTAGAAAAAAAATAATAACACCGTTCGAACTAATTATGTCAGAAGCCAACAGACGTAGAAGTACAAAGCAAAAGTTTTTAACGAAACATTTTGAAATTAATTTTTATCTGACAATATTATTAGTTATTAGATATCGAAACTCGCTAACTCTTTCTAGATTTGATTGGTTACAAGAACTTTGCCAATTAGCAACTGGGCTGAAATCTACTGGTCACTTCTTTATTGGGGCATCAAAGTTTTTTTTTTTTTTTTTTTTAACAATATAGCGTTATACTAAGCAAACTTCAATCTCTTAAAACTTTCAAAGGAGTGTACTGAACCCCATCGCTTACCCTTATGTAAAAAAAGGTGTCCTATAGTTGTGTTTCTTTTAAAACATATTCAGGGTGAGCCTTTGAACCTATACCTAGTTATCATCTAAGATCGTCTAAAAATGAGATTTTAAAACTTCAATTTCAAAAAAAATCCTATTGAAAGTTCAAGTCCCTATCCCCAGAGTAATAAGAGATGGGCTACGATTGCGTTTTCAAAACTTCGATTCCGGAAAAATTCCAAAGAATAGCTCCCTTTCTTCTATCACCATCGAAGATTATGTAAAATTGCGTTTTTGGAACTTGAATATTGAAAATATACTTGAAGAAAGTACTAGTTTCTCGGCTCAAGGAGGGGGCGATCGCCCCCATCGCCCCTCCCTTGTATCCGCCCTTGTGCAGGGTTCCCACTTATTACTTGACCAGTGGTACCCGCACGGCTTTGCCCGTAATAGAAAAATTAAAAGGTCTTTTGGTTCGCCTGTATATTTACAAATAATGTATGGTGAATTTTCTCGCCAATGGGCTTGTACCCATGTTACGGTTCCACGTTATGATAATTTCGTATCTCGCCAATTGGCTTGTGCCCATGTTACGGTTCCACGTTATGATAATTTCGTAATTTACTCGTCCATCTTATGATATTTTTGTTCTTAAAATTGAAATAGAAAAAATCGAATTTTCGAAAAATCGCTTCGAAGTGCACACCCTCATGCTACAAACTAACTTTGTGCCAAATTTCATGAAAATCGGCCGAACGGTCTAGACGCTATGCGCGTCACAGAGATCCTGACAGATATCCTGACAGACAGAGGGACATTCAGCTTTATTATTAGTAATTTCATGAAAATTGGCCGAACGGTCTAGGCGCTATGTCACAGAGATCCTGACAGAGTAGTAAAGATAAAGAAGATAAAATGCAGCCTTTAAGCCAGGGCTACGTCAGAACTACCCGCAATATACCGACAGCCAAGTTATGCCATCCAGAGACTGCAGTTTCGTCCTTGTTGTGGACTCATTTGTCTGGAATAGACAATAACCGAGCTGGAGGCAGATAATAGCATTATACTTTCTCTTTTTTAACAGCTCACCATTTTGAAGTTTTATGCATATTTTCCACATTATTATAAACAAAGTGATGTAATATACGGACTTCACAAAGAAAGATTAGTTTCAGCTCTGTTCGACTGTACTGTTGTATGCAAGTTTTGACTTTACTCCAACATACATGGGTGTAGATAAAACTTTTCCGAAGAAATCATTTGATATTAAAGATAAGACCTATTTCAATGTAAAAAATGTTCTTGTATGCTTCAACTATCGAAAGATACTTCAAAGTCGTTCCAAACATTTTTCAAATAGATTAACAAAAGGCAACAATATTCACCGACGTAAATTTCCCTCCGTCGCATTATCTTATTATAGCAGTTAGATGATGTGTTTCTCAACTTTTGCGCAATTTTTACCCCAGTTCAGCAGTTCTTTTTTCTTCCCATACTTTTAATTTTTTGAGCAATCAAAATCGCTTATTGCTTTCATTTGACTGTTTTGAGGTCCTATCATTTTATTTTCCCGCCAGCACCCTCTGCAGCATCACTGTCGACCGGCCGCCTCACGATGCTGCTCCTCTAGCGAAAACCGTCTCCAGGTTGCGTCAATATCCTACACTTACACGTATACAAACACGCACGTACACACACTTCCACAAACACCTACACACACTTCCACAAACACATACACACACACAAACACATACACACACACGAATACATACAGGCACCTACACATACACACACAACTACCCACACACTCATGCTGCACACAGACACAAACACATATGCCTACACACATACACATTCCCCCCCCCCCACACACACACAAACACTCAAACAGAAAACTACCCACACACTCCTTCCTGCACACAGACATAAACACATATGCCTACACACACATACACATACCCCCCACACACACAAACACACACGCCTACATACACACTCGTGATTGCAAAAAACATAGATTGAATTCAAGAAATCAAAATTCAAAATATTTTTTTTTCTTTTCCTTTCATCTGTACCTGCAGATTTATCTGTTATTTGAATAATTTAAGAACATAGTGAACGATGTTGTGAGATAATTGAGCAAATCTAAGAAACCAAAAATGTAGCTCTGTTTTCCTTTTAGCTAGCTTTATAATTGAAGAGTTTAGTAGAAGAACATGATGCGGGACGGATGAGTAAAGCTGAGAAATCCATAATTGTAACTGTAACTTTATAACTGAAAACACGTTGTTAGACAAATGACTAGGGACCTCCGTGGTAGAAGCTTCGTCTTCTTAGCCGGAGGTCGCAGGTTCGATTCCCGCCGGTGCCCTGCGTGTTATTTCCTTTTCTTGTGCTGTAAATCTTTCCTGTGTGTAACCGGAAGCAGCAAAGCGCTTAGTACGCTGTCCTCCATGTGTGTGAAGCTGTGTAGTTTCTGAATAAATAAATAAATAAAATTATTAAAAAATAATTTGAATTTTGACATCTGGAATTCAAATTATGTTTTTCGCAATAACGAGTGTGTGTATGTAGGCGTGTTGTTTGTGTCTGTGTGAAGGCATGAGTGTGTGTGTGTGTGTGTATGTGTGTGTAGGTGTGTCTGTGTGTGTGTAGGTGTGTCTGTGTGTGTGTAGGTGTGTCTGTGTGTGTAGGTGTGTCTGTGTGTGTGTAGGTGTGTGTATGTGTGTATATATATGTGTGTATGTGTGTGTGTAGGTGTGTGTATATATATATGTGTGTGTAGGAGTGTATGTATGCGTGTGCAGGTTTAAGTTTGCATGCGTGTGTGTGTGTGTGTGTAGGATATGGACGCAACCTGGAGACGGTTTTCGCTATTGGAGCAGCATCGGGAGGCCGGTCGACGGTGGTGCTGCAGAGGGAGGCGGGGGAAATAAAATCATAGGAATTTAAAACAGTCAAGCGAGAACAATAAGAAATGTGATTGCTCAAAAATAGACAAATTGAATAAATCCAAGAAACCTGTAACAAGAGCAGGAAAGTTTGGCGGAAGAAAGCACGAAGACGTTGTGATGATACTAATCTACTAACCAGGGAACTACATTTATTTGTGAAAAAAATTAAAAAAAAACTTTTGAAGAAGTAGCAATCAAAAGATTATCTTCAGACATATTTTTGACGTAAAAGTTATTTACCGTCGTCCGCCCCTTATTGAGATATAAGGTATTAAAATCAGGTCAAGTTTCATTTAAAGCGCCAAATTTAGAGACTTTGCGAGAAAGCTATCACGCTTCACCGTCTTTATCTATCAACAAATGGTGTGAAAGATTTCTTTCATTACTCACTGAAACGACATTTCTTTAAATTTCGGCAGACTTTACAAAACTCTCATTTCGGTAACGGGGACACGAAGGCAAATAAGGCAAATAATTTATGCGTCCAGAAACATATTTTACAGTGCTCTTTTTTTTTTTTTTGAACAATCACGATTGCTTATTGCTTTTATTTGACTGTTTTTTTGGCTTGCTATCATTTTATTTTCCCACCGCCACCCTCTGCAGCATCACCGTCGACCGGCTCCTCACGATGCTGCTCCTATAGCGAAAACCGTCTCCAGGTTGCGTTCATATCCGACACAAACGCGCATACATACACACACACACCACCACATACACACACATTCACAAACACATACTCACACACCACCACATACACACACACGCATACATACAGACACCTACACATACACACACAAATACATACACACAACTACCCACATATTCATGCATGCACATAGACACAAACACATATGCCTACACACACATACACATACCCCGCCCCCACGCACACAAACACTCATACACACAACTACCCACACACTCATGCCTGCACACAGACACAAACACACATGCCTACACACAAACACACATACCCCCCACACACAAACACAAATACCCCACACACAAACACACATACCCCCCACACACAAGCACACACGTCTATATACACACACACTCGTGATTGTGAAAAATATAATTTGCATTCAAGATGTCAAAATTCAAATTATTATTATTTTTTTCCATTGTAACCCTGTCGTGTGGTTTCCTGGTAAGAACTTCTTTCTTTGTAAAACCCAATAGTTTTCTCCCTCAGTGTGAACGCAACAACGAAGAATGCCACTGTTAAACGTAACCATTGTAAAGGTTAATTTGTTATTCATTCGAGTCGAATTTGCATATGTTTTTCGCAAAAAATTATCCGCCGAAAGAGTCAGGGAACTGCAATGAAGTTGTGCTTGAAAACGAGTCCGATTGATTATATGACTACTCGCTCTCTCATTTGCCGGCAGCGGCAATGCTTCGCTTTTATCATTTACTAGCGATACCCGCACGGCTTTGCCCATAGTATAAAATTAAACGATCATTTGAATCGCCTGTATATTTACAAATAATGGATAATGAATTTCTCGCCAATTTGCTATGTAATTTGCCTGCCCATGTTACGGTAATTTGCTTGTCCACGTTATGATAGTTCGCTCGTCCATATTATGATAATTTGCTCCGTAAAATGTTTATAAAATTGGAAAAGAGCAAAATCGAAATTTCGAAAAATGCGTCGAGGTACACACCGCCATGCTACAAACTAATTTTGTACCAAATTTCATGAAAATCAGCCGGACAGTTTAGGCGCTTTGCGCGTCACAGATATCTGGATAGAGGTCTGGACAGATATCCCGACAGAGATCCAGACCAACTTTGAGCTTTATTATTAGTAAAGATAAAAAAGTCTGCTTCATTTTGTATATAGCTAATAAATACGTTTTGTACTTTGAAATGTACAATATATCTAGCTTCTTTCAGACATGCTCGAGGTCAGCATAAATCCTCGAAATAAGCATTACATTATTTTAGAAATTTCCATAATTTCGCATAGCAAATTTCCCAGACTGTAGAACCTTGTTTATTCGTGCCCTGTTTATCCGTATCTTATTTGTACCGATGAAAAAATTTTAAATCATTATAGCAAAAGCTGAACTAGAAATACTAGAATAACGCCCCCTCGGTTTTTATTTTGATTAAAAGTACAACTCCTGCATAGATCATACAAGTATAAGCCCTCCCTACCTCCCCCATTCAACCCAGCACCAGAGTACACTTTGCTGCAATTCTGCTGTTGAAATACTTTTCGCAAATAAGAAGTCATGAAACGTTTTAAAATTCTTCGATAAATGACTGTAATTTTTCTAAAATTTTTAGAACTTTAATCGAGTCACAATAATCCTCTTATATTGTGTACTATATTGTGTATTGCGTGCAGGTACCACGTAACTAGTGGTACCCGCACGGCTTTGCCTGTAGTAGAAAATGAAATGGTCATTTGGTCCGCCTTATCATCCACAAATAATGGATGATAAGGGTCATTTTCTCTAAACGGCGATTTTTAGGTCCCTCGCAAAAATTGTACATTTAAGCTTTTTGAAAAATCAAACAAATGCCTAAATATTTCAATTACATACCCTTTTGTCTTTATAATAGATTAAAAAATGTTTTTCATAAATTTGCGCCACTTAAAATAATTTTTTTCTCAGAAAAAATGTCATTCCCCTGTGTGTCACTACCTCTAAATTTGTACGAAAACAGCTTCCAGAAACAAAGTTAACAACAATATAATTTCACACACGAGGAAATATCAGAATTTGTTTCATTATTAGAAGAAATACAAAATTGTCCTTCGGTTTTGCCGTCATTCACCAGTCATAACAAAATATTTTTTAATAATGACCGACATCACTTTTATTAGCTAAAACTCTTTTATACAGCTGGCAACACTTCTAGGGAAGCCATTTTGAGCCTTTTTAGGTTTTCAAAATCAACATGGACGTGTAAAGAATAGTGATTTACTTTAAAATCTTGATAAATATTTTTATTCATTGTCATTACCCTGTAATTTTTATTAGCTTAAATATTTTGCAAAAATACTAAAACAATGATTAAATCTAATTTAATTGAGTTCTCCAAGATAACTATAGAAATAAGTAATTGTGATGCATGTGGTTATGAAGAGAGACAAGCTTTCCTTCCTTTTTGCCATTCCTCTGTGGTCATTCCCATGTCTCGTGTAAGACAGTGGAATGACCAACAAAGCTAAATTTTAGAAGGAAAAGTATTTCTGTAAGTGCAACTTTATTTGCTTATACTTATGACTGGATACTTTATTGTTCCAGAACATCAAAAAGCAAGGTGCTGGATCAGTGTGAGTTATGATGGAGAGTTATATCCGGGAAAAGTAATACAGTGAAACCTCTATGAACGACCACCTCTATTAACGACCACTTTTCCATGGCACCGATTTTCCCCCGTATATACCTAATGTTAAAATACCTCTGGGAAAGACCATCGTAACCTCTCACAACGACCGGCATATCAAAAACTTCAGCTGTAACAAATGCTAGGAATTTTTCGTTAGAAACCAAAAAAGAGAGACAACAAATGAAAAGTAATAGAACATTTAGTTTACACACATATCAGTCTTCTCTTGTTAACAGAAGTGGAAAGAAACCAGAATAAAGGATTAAAATCTATTCTCCCTGTGGTTTCAAACACTGTTCTAAACCTCAAAAGTGTCACAAAAAGGAGGGCGTAGTTTTTCGGACCCTTGGGAAGTTAAAAGGTTGCACCAGTCAAGTCAGGCGTGCGTCCCCTATCATTGAGGAAGGGTGATAAGAATATAAGTTCTCTAAAGGATGGCTTCTTGGAATTTCTTGATTACAACGGGAGAGGGGTGTTGGAACGGTCCAATCCCAGGTCATTAGAGTGAACAAAATCTACAGCTCATTCGAATAGCTAAAGTATTGGTTTCAGTGTTGCATTGGATCTGCATTTGATCAACATCGCAGTAAAAATGTCGAAAAAGCGAGTTGATCTCACGCTCGAGAAACGTACTGATGTTATACATTTAATGAAGGTGATGAAAACGCGGGGTTGACGGATGCTGTACGACCAAGGCTGTCAGCTCAACAAACTCTAACAGAGATAGATAATCTTATGTTGCACTCAGATTGCACTAATAATTAGGACATTAATAATTTATTTTTACAGATAAAAGCTAAGTTAGAATCTAAAGTTGTTTCAGACGAAACTAAAAGCCTGAAGCAGGCAAATCTCTTTACATATTTTATCGCTACTAAATAGTGTTTAAATGTAAAAATCATGTAAAAATTGTTTTACATTAAAACTTTCAAAAAAAAAAAAAAAGAAAAAAAAGAAGTTTCTTTGTTTAAACGTTCTCATTCTATTGCTTTTGATTACCCTGCAGGAAGAATATGAATAATTTCCATAGGTGCTACATTACCTTTGCATGTTAAAAAATGACCTAATGACCTCTAAGAGCGACCAACCTCCAATAACGACCACTTTTTTCAGGAACGGAGAGTGGTCGCTCCTGAGAGGTTTCACTGTACAACCAACAGGCAATGGGGAATATGCAACGAGTTGGCGATGGAGTTGGATATACTAAATTTCACAAGTAGCCAGCTCATGGTGGTCTTTGCTTGCATAAGAAAGAAGACACAAAATGCAAAATTTCAGCCCCAATACCCAATGTAACACGATCACAGGAAAATGAGTTCTATTATAAAGATTTTTCATCCTAATACGTTTCAAACTATACACCTTATTTATTGTTTTAATTAATAAATGTTGAAATTATGAAGTTATTGTGTGTTTGTTATTGCTTATGCTTGATTGCTATTCCCCTGTATCAGATTGTCATGCCTCTGCAACAGGTTGTCATTCCCTTGTAACAGGTAATCCTTTCCCTGTCGACATAAAATTTAAAAACCAATTTTCCAGTACTAAACATTAAAAATATTTTTCTATGACTTTATTTTATTGATAGAAAAACAGTCTAGATACAATTTAAAAAAAGTTTTTCAAGGATTTTTTTTTTAATTTTTATATCCAGAATTGATTAGTTTAGAGAAAATGACCCATAAATTTCTCGCCAATTTGCTATGTTCAATTGCTCGCCCTTGTTACGATTCCATATTATGATAATTTGGTAATTTACTTGTCCACGTTATGACAATTTTGCTGGGTAAAATGTTCTTAAAATTGAAAGAGAAAAAGAACAAAATCAAATTTTCGAAAAATAGCTTCGAGGTGCACACCCCCATGCTACAAAATAATTCTGTGCCAAATTTTGTGAAAATCGGTCGAACCGTTTAGGCGCTATGCGCGTCACAGAGAGACAACCCGACAGCGATCCGGACAGATATCCAGACAAACTTTGAGCTTTATTATTGGTAAAGATAACGAATGATCTAGTAACGCTGATGTCATAAATAATGAATCTTGCGCCCGGCTTGGTAATTTGATAATATTTTTTGGTAATGTTTGACATGAAGGGAAATGCTTTATTTTGACAAGGCTGAACTGGATCCGGTCTCTTAACTGTTTTACAGGTAAAACTCATTTCAGGAGAATGAAGAAACGAAAAAGAGGTCAACCATGAACGCTATCTACTGGAGTTTAGGGTTAATCCACTGGTGTTAGGGTTAAAATTTCAGCTATCAAAATACAATGAAGCACCGTTTATACTTTTTTAAAGGGCTGCATGAAAACAAACGTGCAAATGAAAAAACTTATAATAGATACACGTTAATGTGTATTGAACTCTACAGGGACCGATATAAAAAAACGTATATATGGTTAAAACGTATAAAAGAAAAACGTATAAACGGTGCTTCACTGTATCACCAAGAAGGCAATTGCTTCGTTCAAATGTAGAAGCAATTTTCACTCGTCATACCTTGACGGGCGATTTTCCAGTAGAAGTAATATTGATAATCTGGTTTGAAAGCTGAAACTTGAAAGCTGAAGGATACAATTACATCACGGCTGTAGCCATGCAACAATGGAAGCAAACAATACAGACAAATAAATTAATAAGCAGTACAGATCAATTCGAACGCATACAGTTGCTTATGCAGATCACCTCGTCGAAATATTTTGATAGTTTTAGTTACTTCGTGACATTCTTTACTTGCTGTATTCCTTGGTGTGATCATCCGTTTATTTGCACTTATAAACTCTTTCTATCCTACCCGGAAAAGTGCTTTCCCTAGAGAGTTTATATGTCGCTTTTATGTCTTCATCATGTAAGGAAGAAGAATTGCTGTCTCTAATGATATACAAACACCGAGGAGAGAAAACTTGAGCGTCTGAGAACACAGCTTGTTCCGTATGCGAATTAAAATCGTAAACATTGTTACAATTGTTCGGTCGAGCGATTTCAGCTCATTCAAGCAGCGATTACACAGGCTGAGCAGATGCAGATAAACTCATTCATGTCTTTCGTCGAAGGAGTTCATTGATGACTTTTCTCGTAGCGCTGATAACCGGCGGATAAGCAGACGCAGATAACATGCGGCTCATAAGATCTTCACAAATATTGAATTTCTTCTCAAGTCTTCGCTATTTACCCAATAAAGCCTGTTTTATGAGTGCATTTCCTGTCTGCAGAGAGGGCTTACCAAATGAACGTTCATTCATTCATTCACCTTGAGTTTCAGTTTTGGTATGCAGCTTCGTTTTTTACACCAGGGTCACACTAATGTTTTAGCTTTAAAAAGAAAAAAAAACATGTTCTGCCTTTGAGATGAACATCAAGCCAAAAAGAATCCACGAAGGCATATTCAAAATCTAAACAAGTGAGGGTCCGACTGATCTGATTTGTTGTCAGTATGAACCATGTAGTGTCTCAAAAAGAAGAATTCATTTCAAGATTTTTAAAAGAACTCTACGACATAACAACAACAAAATTACTCTATACCACAACAAAAAAGAAATAACTCTATGTAACAACAACTAAGCAACTCCATACCACACGAGCAACAAAACAATTCTGTCACCACAACAACAACGAAATTACTCTATGTCACAGCAACAACAAAATAACTGAATGTCAGAACAAAAAAGGACTATATGTCACAATTACAACAAAAGAACTCTTTGTCACAATTGCAACAAAAGAACTCGTCAAAATTACAACAAAAGAACTCAATGTCACAACAACAACAAAATAACTGAATGTCAGAACAAAAAAGGACTATATGTCACAATTACAACAAAAGAAGTCTTTGTGACAATTGCAACAAAAAAACTCGTCAAAATTACAACAAAAGAAGTCAATGTTACAACAACAACAAAATAATTCCATATACTATTAGCAAAATTTATGTTTTACCCTATTATAACAGGCAAATGATGCGATTTATGTATGGCAACCAATTTTCGCATATGTCTAAACACCACGACTTACTCTATAGGGCCTTCTGCTTCTTGATAATATTCGCCATCCCTTTTTCATGAACTTGTGCGTCGATATGATGGATAACATGCTCCATTTTCACCTTAAATTCTCGCACAGTTCAGGGCTTGCTACGATGCACTTTAGATATCACATGGCCCTACAGGAAGTAGTTAATTATGGTAAAATCACACGACTTTGATGGACAGTTCCGGTTTCAATATTTAGATAGAACTTAAATAAGAACAGGGATAGTGCCTCCAATTAACTCACGAAACAGGTTGTAAAAATCAAGCACGGTTTTCCCGAATCAAATAGCTAGAGCATCAACTCATTATCCTCCATCTTGAGTTCTACCAGTGTTTCAACACTGGCTTTCGATTTCAAACACCCCATAGGAGGTAGTAAGAAGGTGTAAGATAGCATGGCCTAGCTGGCCAATTCTCACCATTGCAAGAGAGGATTCGATTAAGAACACTACTGACAACCAAGTCACAAAACATGTCGCGCAGATCAAGCATGGCTTTTCTGAATCAAAACGTCAATACCCACCAAGAGTTTCTTGCGCTGTTCGGGTTTGCTAATATTGACTTTTGATTTCAAATGCCAATGGCTCTATAAGAAGCATTCAAGAACCATAGTACTTTGTACTGTTCTGAGTTTGTTAACATCTAGACTTAATTTCAAATCAGAGCTTAATTTCTGCCTAAAGAAGTGCAATAGCACGTAGGTAAGGGGCCATTCATTAATTACGTAAGGATGATTTTGGCAGTTTTTGACCCCCCCCCCCTCTCCCCATGAAAGGGTACGTAAGATTTTTCCAACCCCTTCCCCTTACAAATAATTAAGAAAATAATAATTAAGAAAAATAGATTTCTTGATTCTTTTGCAACAAACTGCGGTTTATGTCCTTAGTGTTTTTGTTATTAATTTGGTAAAGACCTTTTTTGGATAAACTGTACTGTTTAAATGAAAACAAGATGCTGATGTTTGCCACACTGGGCTCTAAAACCTCAAATTTATTTCCATTCTATCTAGACTCTCGAGGGAGGTTTCAAGTCGATGAAGATGCTTTTGATTTTTTTCAGTTCAGTTCCATCTCTGGAGAGCTTACGAAATTGGAAAAGCATTCAAGAGGAAAATGAGCTCTCTCCATTGTGTACCCAAAAGCGCCATAAAAAGACAAAGAAATTCAAGTGGGAATCGCAATCAAATAACACCCCCACACGGCATGAGAACACTCTGTTTAATCTTCTAAACGTTTGTAAGCATACCTGTCGAACAGTATCGAAATCGAACGATAAAGCTCGTCTCTCAGTGGAAAAAAAAAAGATCGGCATCTCTCTCTCTCTCTTGAGGAGTGCCTACTCCTTTGCCTGACAAGATAAAGCCGCCGATTTGGACTTTGCCGTTGATTCCGATCGGGCACTCCCGCGAACACGAACACCCCGACGTTCGAAACAGGCGACTCTTCGGCGTCGGAACGATATGTACTCTTGGCGCCACTGGGCGTTTTCTTCACCTCATTTGAATATTTTGCAGATAGTCACGAATTTTTATTTTCACAAAGAACGGAAACTATGCTTATCGGCACCCTCGGTTTTGATTCTTATTTGCTCGGATATTAGAGCCCTTAGAGTACCTGTGGAAAAAGCCGAAAACGATTCACTTTGGCGAGATGTAAAATAACAAAAGCATTGAGAAGCTGGAACACCTTTCGTATTCCGGAGGTGCCATCACGAGAGTTGTGACGCAACCCCTCCCTCCCCCTCCCCTAAATGTTACGCATAAGTTCAAGAATTTGAACAAAATAAAGCTTATCTAATATAAATCTAAAATTCTCCTTTAAATGTTGAAAACACACATAGGTACTGCAGAGAGCACCTGATAAAGTTGTAGACCATCTTGCCGGTTTAAACATTGCCCAGGGTGCACCACGTGGCGGAATGTCTACACCCCTTTTTCTCCCCCTCCACTTTTAACTGGCCAAATCTGTTTATCAAAGCATCTTCACCGTTTGAGGATTGCTGAGTGTTCCATCTGCCCTCTTTGTAACTCAAATCAAGTGTAATGGACATTCGCCACCTGCATACTTGCACATTGTCGGCGATTCGGGTTTATAAGTGGGAGGGAGGGGGAGAGACAAGTAAAAGTGATGGGACTTTCAGCGGCAGCAAAAAATGAAAAAAAAAAAAAAAATTACAAAATTTTTTTTGGGCTGGTTTTGAGAATATTGAAGCAGAAAGTGGAAATTGATGCAAATCTAACTACTAACCTCACGTTTTTGTTCAGATTTTGATGAATTTTGTACACAATAACTTTCCCTGAAGAAACATTTAGCATTGATTAGATTTACATCATTTACCCCGAACTACTTTGAGGTGCCCATAGGTGGATTTATGGGAGGGGGAGCAGAGGGGGCAATGCCCCCCCCCCCCCCCAGTTTTGGGAGGACTTTATGTAGTTACAACACATCTTCCAAAAATTAAAAAATATATATATTATATTTTTTTTTCTTTTTTGAATAGTTCAGAAGGGCATGGTGGATTTATAGGGGGAGGGGGCAATGCCCCTCAGTTTTGGGAGGACTTTATATAGTAACAACACATCTTCCAAAATCTTAAAACAAAAAAATCATGACTTTTTCTTTTTTGAATAGTTCAATGAAAATGAAGAGAAAAGCAAATGTCCTTTTCTGGTGTGAGATAAGAAAAGGGGGAAAAAACGAACATTAAACAAAAAAATAGTACAGCTGTCACTGGGGTGCTGAAAATGTGTCTAAATTCCCTATTTTGGACTGAAAACCGTTTGAGCAAGTATATGAATGAAAATATAGGCTAAACGAGCTATACATTAAGGTGCAATACTTATAATAATTGACGATTATTTTAACAAATTAGAACCTAAAGCAAAGGGGGGAAAACTCCCCCCCCCCTCCATTCGCGCTAACAGAACGATCTACTCGTTATGATTTGTGTCCACATTTCAAGTATATTTGTGCATAATATTTATGTTCTTAGTAGATTAATTGGTCTCTTGAGAAATTCTAAAAGACATAGTTTTTTTTTATTCTCTCTCTCTCTCTTTTTAAGAGAGAGAGAGAGAAAATTAATACTACCGCAAACTGAATAAATTTCAGTTATCTGAGTGTTCTAACTAAATGAATCTTTTTACTTAGACGGAGAGTACAATTTTACTTACTTTATAAATACTGTTTAAAAAGTAAGGTAAGTCATAATCATCTAAATCTAAGTGAGTCAGTCCTTGTCATTATTTAAATCTAAATAATTGAGTCATCAAAAGTTTTGCAAAAATTTACTGAAATTTTATAAAAGTCTATAAAAACCTAACAAAGATTGGTAAAATCGTAAAAATCCTTTAACCGTAAAAACTGACGAATTTTCGTAAAAATTACAAAAAATCAAGCAAAAAGTTGCAGGTAGGAGTGAATTACAAACAGGGTCGAATTCGCCTATAAAATAAACAAGCTATTGCTTAGGGCCCCTGTTTTGAAGTGGGTCCCTAACTCCCGAAAAAATTCATGATTCGTTCCTTAAAAAATGGAAATTGCTTGAAAAAACTAATTTAATTTCAAGTGCTTGAAACCCTTGAATATTTGGAAACGTGTGGCTACAAACCTTAAATTTTAAAATTTCTAACAAATAGTAGAGCGGGAGGAATGCCAGAATATGTCAAATTCAGCTCCTTGCCACATCCTGTATTAAAAATGTAAAAATCACGGTTCTCACGCATGTAATATATTATCTCATCAAAAACAACCCTGTTGTAAAAATTTCCCCGCCAAGAAAACCTTTAACTTTTCCGCACAAAAAAGAAAACCTGCATCCTAAACCCAAAAACCCGCAGCCATAAAAAGTTATGATATCTAGTTTGCCCGCCAAGTATCTGCCAAACTATCATCCTCCCTCTTCTCCTTTTTCATCACAGCTACTTCCATTAGAACCTCCTCCCACCTTCAACTCCAGAAATTTTTACAACAGGGTTGTTTTTGATGAGATATCACATCTCATCAAAAACAACCACATTGATATTATTACTTTGTCTGTATTTTTAGAATTGAGAACATCAAGGCAAAAAATTTTCAATTGAAACAACGCTGTTTTGTGTTTTTATGGAACAATAATGGCTAGCCTAATTTTACGTCAAGTTATTTTCTGACTATTAAGATTCTATGTTCAGTTTGCGAGAATTGGGCGGTTTAAATTTTATTACAATTCTTGTATCCTCTCTCTGTTGCAAAGAAAATTTCTTTGGATAGTAAAATACTATATTTTAAATTATATTGCCTTCGAGTATTTTACAACTTCGCAATAAATTCTATTACAGTTTCTTTATTTGACAGATTATTCCACATTTTTATGAAGGTTTCTTTAAATGTTTTACAGCTTGAGGGCTATTTTAATCTAGCTTTTCACTTTTTGTTTAATTACATTTTTTCTTAAATCGTGGATTATTTTACGTTTTCTGGGATAATTTTAATTGTTTGGTGATTTATCTTTTTCTTGATAGAAGTCTTTGTCTTGTTTAATACCTAGTTTTGTTTAAAAGTTCATTTAAAAAACGAAATAACGCATGTTATCACCAAGCAAAAAAAAAAAAAAAAAAACTACGCCATTAAGTATTTTAAATTTGAATGTGTCAGAAGATCAATACAACTTTTCTCGATGTCAAATCGCGGATATCCCAAATTTGCCATAGCGAATGCGCATGTTACGCGTGGACTAAGCTCATTAAAAGTCTTGCTTAAATTAATTGCAAAAAATTTTTCAGCTAACAAATTACTGCAAAGCACGGATATCCACACACGTATTTCATATATTTTCAATTCATTATGTATTGTTTGTGAAAAATCCATTAATTTAGAAAATAAGCAGACCAATAAAAAAGTGCTATTTTTCGCTTTAAATTAAAAAGTTATATGTGCCGTATTCATATGCGTACAGTTACATATAATTTGTCACGTAAAATATTGTAATGGTTTAACCCCAGTTTCGCACCGACATTTAAAATTTCTTCCCTCCATAAATATATCAAAACTGAAAAACAGGAAGAAAAGAAATTTTGTATCGGTGAAACTGGGGGGGGGGGAGGACAGCATTCTAATCTCATTCATTAATTCGTTTCTCTGCTTAAGTATAAACAAACAACATAGCTCATTGGGCTTACTGTTTTCAGATTCTTAGTCTGCGCGCATGCGCAGTTGCTGTGGCAAATTTGTGATATCCGCGATTTAACGTCTAGTTGCAACTGTTGGATATGTTTTAGTCTTGATTGAATTTCATTTCCTAAGACAATTTTGGAATAACTGTTAGATCTGTTTTAACCTTGCAATTGCAGTCCGAGATAAACAAACCCTATGAGCTGAGAGTAAGTACATAAGAATTTAGGGAAAATTAGTGATTTTCAAACTTTAATTACTCCGGCCCATGATGTCCCTGGGGGTTGAATTTTTGTATATGTACTGAATGGCCCCCCAAGAATATGTATACAAAAAATCATTATCGTAGCCCCCCGGGGGGGCTGTGATAGAACCCGGGAAGGTACAATTTGGGGGGTGAAAACGAGGGGGGAAGGGGAGGGGGGGTCAAATGGCACAAAAGGCACATCAGTAGGGCACAAGGAATGTGTGTGCGAAATTTCAGCTTGATTCCTTTTTTCGTCTGGGCTGTAGCCCTGTCAAAGAAAGCGAAAACTTTTTGGAACAGCGATTTTATAACTTTAATACCTCCTCCCCCTGATGGTCTAGGGGATTGTATTTTGATTTACAGCGTCAGGGGCCACTAGAAATTGAGTGTACCAAAAATCAACTCCGTGGGTCTTCATGGGGCTGAGATACAGAGGGGTGAAAAACCCAAAAAACCCCAATTCGTTCTGTCGCGTAATCTTGTTCTTGGTCGCTTTATTTTCTTTCGTCTTTGGCGGTGGATTTGCTTCTGTTGGCTGCGGACGTTTAGTTTCCTTGGCGGGGCGGGACGCTCCCGCGTCCCGTGATTTGAAATAAATTTTTGTGACTCACATGTTTCATATGTTGCTATTTATTCAATCCCGAATGCAGTATTTTGGAAATTCTTTTGTATTAATTGCTTTTATCTTACTTCTTCTGCATATTGTCTATCTGTTTAGCACGGAAAAAAAATGCACACTACTTCTATTTCTTTTCGTTTTCTGCCCCACTTGCAACTGAAGAAAAGCTATGGTTTATTTTTTCTTTTAAAATTAAAACAGCTATTTCTCACAAAGTTGGAACAGGACTGTAAAAATTTACAATACAGTACTAAAATATCAGAGACTGAAAAGTACAAATGAAGTGCGTTAAATAAGTTTATTTATTCTAGAGTCCTTGAAAATAATTAGATAAGTCTTTGAAAATCCTAAACAAAGTGGGCTCCAATTACTTCTACTGCATATTGTTAATCTGTTTAGCCAGGGAAAAAAATGATACACTATCTCTATTCCTTTTCGTTTTCTGCACTACTTATAATTAAAAAAAGGTTGTTATAATGAGAAATCTATAGTTTATTTTTTCTTTCAAACTTAAAATGGCTGTTTCTTACAAAGTTTGAAGAATACTGTACAACTGTATAATCTATTATCAATTTCTATGTCTATCCAATTAACCTTTATAAGACTTCAAAATGCAGAATTTTATATCCATTTTACAAACATTCCTCCGGGGCAGAAACCCCCGGCCCCCTAAAATTGGAGATATTTTATTTCCCACTTAAAAGGAAGCCCTGCGTCACTCTCTTGATACCAACTCCCTCTCTTAAGGTCAATTCAAAAAGGGCAGCATGAAAACACGCATTAATGAAAATGACACACAGAAAAGTAAAGCATGGACATGTATCACAGGAAACGGACAAAAACATGGGAGTGGGGGGGGGGGTGGTAATAAAAATATTGCTAAAAAAATTAAAAAATCCCCCCCCCCCAGGAACTCAGTCCTAAATCCGCCTATGGAGGTGCCACAAACACTTGGTAATCGTTTCATTAAGCAAGTATGGCTTGTTTAAGTAAAACAATTGATATACTAATATCTAAACAATGAATACAAAAACATAAGCTATTATTAGTGCTAAATAATGTTTCGTAAACAGATATAAAAAGTGCAACAAATAATTATGTTCTGAAAATTTTGACATTTCTGATTTTTTTAAAATAATTTTTAGTTTTGGTTCCTGAATTGGAAAATCAATCAACCATAAAAATGGGGGGTGCCCGCTTTGCCCCCCACTACCCGAATCGCCGCCACTGCACTATAGCGCTGAGCTTTCCGGATGGAGCCTATAGCTATTGGGAGGCATGAGAGCGTACAGGCAGCTAATATTTTACTGTATTCCTTGTCATGTGTACTGTGTTTGTATTTTCTATTTTGTTCTTTGTCACTTCTCCTTGCTGCCAGCCATTAACAAAAAAAAAAAATAAATAAATAAATAAATAAATAAATAATTTGAATTTTGACATGTTGAATTCAAATTATGTTTTCGCAATCACGAGTGTGTGTGTGTGTGTGTGTGTATGTAAGCGTGTGTGTTTGTGTCTGTGTGCAGGTATGAGTGTGTGGGTAGTTGTGTGTATGAGTGTTTGTGGTAAGGGGGAATGTGTATATGTGTGTGTAGGCATATGTGTTTGTCTGTGTGCAGGCATGAGTGTGTGGGTAGTTGTGTGTGTATGTGTAGGTGTCTGTATGTATGCGCGTATGTATGTGTTTGTGTATGTGTGTAGGTGTGTGCATGTGTGCAGGTGTATGTATGTGTATGTATGTGTTTGTTTGTACGTGCGTGTATGTATGCGTGTAAGTGTAGGATATGGACGCAACCTCGAGACGGCTTTTGCTAGAGGAGCAGCATCGTGAGGAGTCGGTCGACGGTGATGCTGCAGAGGGTGCTGGAGGGAAAATAAAATCATAGGAACGCCAAAAAACAGTCTAATTAAAGCAATAAGCAATCGTGATTGCTCAAAAAAAAAAGAAAAAAAAAAGTGAAAAATCAATTAGAGTTATATAGGAACAGAAAGATACCCCTCTCTTCATGATGCAGTTTGTGCTGCCATTAGCATTAATTTTATCATCAATTACTTATTCTTTGTTATTCTTATATAGTTCAGCTTAAAGCAAGAAGCAAGCAAAGCTACTTTAAGTACCATCACCGAAGATTGCGAGGGAGCAACATCTTATAAACGGAGTGAGCACTTTTGTAATCAAATACACAATCTAGAATTGTTGTGAAAAGTAATCAATTACAGTTGAGTTGATGGTGGATATGAACGCTTAAGCACCACTGAGTGTTTATTATAGTTTTTGGTCTTGGGAAAACTCTACGTTACAAATCATTAGAAAATACGTCTTCTCTTTTGATGCTGCAAGGACAACCTCTAGCGAAGAACAGCAAACATTTTAAGAGCTCAATTGTTGTTTTAAGCACCTCGAATAGTGCTTTTTCTGTTCTCAAAGCACTTGGAACGAGCTTTCGTTGAGTGAGCTCATTTCCAGATGTAAAGTAAGAAGACTCATTTCAGACGTTGCATTGAGCTCCATTAACTTCAATCATTATGAAACCATCGAAGTGTTAATAAAAAAGTCGTCACTCAACTTGTTGCAGGACAAATGTACTGTAGTAAAAATGGCACTTTTTTAATTCGTTATTACGAAAATCGATTTTATTCATGCGTGGAACCGAAAAAGTCCCTGACATAATGAAAATTTTCATGTATATAATAACGAATTCACTGATCGGGTAACGCTCTGACGTCATCAACAATGAAACTCGCGCCATAATTTGATAACATGTTTCGGTAATTCAGTAAGTTACCGCCCTATAACCAGGGCTAAGGCAGAAATACATGAAATACACCGCCAGCTCAGTCAATTCCAGCCGAGGACTTCAGTTTCGTGCTAATTAGCTATAGGGCGGTAACTTACTGAATATACCTGCCTTGCCTTCAATATTCGAGTTGAACCGAACCATTGTTTCGGTCACTCGTCTGGTCAGTGCTAATTCTTGTATTAGATACCAATTTTTTGGCTCTCTAGGCTTTCTTAAGAGGTTTTCCACCTTCAGCTCAGCACGAAACTGCAGTCCTCGGCTGGAATTGACTGAGCTGGCGGTGTATTTCATGTTTTGGTAATGTTCCACATGCAAGGAAATGCTTTATTTGGACAAGGCTGAACTGGATCCGGTCACTTAACTGTTTTACTGGTAAGACTGTGTCATTTTTGGAGAATGAAGAAGCGAAAAGTGGTCAACAATTAACGCTATCTACTGGAGTTTAGGGTGAATCCACTCAACTATCAAAATACGATCAAACAAGCAATCGCTTCGTTCAAGTATAGAAGCAATTTTCACCCGTCCTACCTTGACGGGTGATTTTCTAGTTTATTTATTAAATACTAGTGGTACCCGCACGGCTTTGCCCGTAATAGAAAAATTGAAAGGTCTTTTGGTTCGCCTGTATATTTACAAATAATGTATGATGAATTTTCTCGCCAATTGGCTTGTACCCATGTTACGGTTCCACGTTATGATAATTTCGTAATTTACTCGTCCGTCTTATGATAATTTTGTTCTTAAAATTCGAATAGAAAAAGAACCACATCGAATTTTCGAAAAATCGCTTCGAGGTGCACACCCCCACGCTACAAACTAACTTTGTGCCAAATTTCATGAAAATCGGCCGAACGGTCTAAGGTCTAAGCGCTATGCGCGTCACAGAAATCCGGACAGACAGAGTGTCATTCAGCTTTATTATTAGTAATACTAATAAAGAAGATAAAGACTACATGGGCCATTCTCACAGAATTTTTCAGGCCATTCACCACCAGCCATTTCACCAGCCATTTTCAGGTCCTTGTTAACCCTCAACAAAGGAGGTGCGGTCTCACAGACCGCTCAAAAGTTCATCTGATCACCCCTTTTTTCATTTTCAGTCCGATTGAATGTTTTTTCCCCAATGGCTTTTTGTTTTGTGGATTTGAACACCCCCCCCCCCCCCCGCTTATCAGTATCTTTAGGCAAGTGCATCTGGTTCAAATTTCATTGCATTTTTAGAAACGGGCTGCGAGACTGCACCTCCCCTTCAGTGTTACAATTTTCGGCTATAGTAGACATGGCTCTTAACATTAGAACCGCAGATATAGGTTCATTTATCTTATTCGCGTTGTGCGGAAGAGATGCAAAATATTCTAGATGGGGTTGAGATTTGTTTGAAATGTTCACAAACGTTACGCAATGATGTTCCAGGGACAGTGACGGCTGAAATACTCCTCGAAATGCGACGCGAAATACTAATAGTTAAAGGGCTGTCAAAATTTTCCCGTAACATGATTCAATCAATTTTCCGGTACTAAAATGTTCTGTATATATTAATGAGCTAAAATGAAATCATTAATGAATAATAAATTAATTTTTATTACGAGTAGTTTGTTATTTACAACAGCATATGATTTTCTTGAAAAATCTTAAGATTCTAGCAAAATTTCCTCAGAAAAGGTGTATTTCGATTTAAAATTTAAAAATATATTTTTCCCGTGCTAATAAGAGTTCAAAGAACATTTAAGGGAACATACAGGAATGTATTTTATTTACACGACTTTTAAAAAATTCGTAAATAGTGCGGTCTTAGAGATCTCAAGTCCCCGTTACGTCTTACTTTTTCACCTCCCCTGTTACGGGTTTAATTTACGAATGTCTTAATAAATATTTTTAGGGGTTTAAATGGTTTTAAGAATATAGTTTGACAGGATAATTAAAGTAAAATTTCTACATTTTAATTTAGATATCTTTAATGTAAGTCTAAAGTACACAAATGTCATTCCCTCACTCAAAAATAAGCAAAAATCATTTCTAAGTAAACAAACAATAAGTTCACATTTTTGTGATTTTTATTTCAAAATATTGAATAATTTTAGTAAAAAAAATCACCTAAAAATAAATTTTCATTAAAAATTAATTCACGCAGCTATTTTTAAAGTGTCCCCAGCGTGTTAGTGTCACCCTCACAACAGTCAATTTCCTCTCCAGAATAGCAACGAAATATTTTTTTTTAAACAAAAAGTCTAGTAATTTACAGCTGGCAACCCAGAAAAATATTGCGTCATGCTTGCGTCTTTTAAGTTGTTGGAAATTTGTTCTTGGAATTTATATGAAAGCATAAAACCAGATGAGGTTTTTTACATCTGTCATTCTCCCTCATCTGTTTTTACAGTTAACTAAAATGATGCATGAAAACCGAATAATTACAAGTTACTTCCTCGTTTTAGAATATTTGCATGCGAATAAATTCAAATTTCAGTTAGGCGTAACTACTAGAATCCAATTTTAATGAATTCGTCATTCAACCACTAGTGAGGGAATGCCGCTTAAGTGAGGTTATAATGATAACTATTCAAAAACATTTTTATTTTTCAGGACCAATATTTTTTTCATAAAGCCCTTACATGCATTTATCTCTAAAAGATATTATTAGGTTTCACCCACTTTAGTTTTTCTGAAATTAATAAGCTCAAAATGACTGTTTTTATGAGAATGACCATGAGTTTCCAAACTTTTCCAAGTCGCGGCACCCTTTGAAGAGTTAGAGTTTCTAACGGCACCCCTAGTCAGTTATATTATGTATGTTTGTATGATATAGAGATAGATAAATATCACGCACGTACATTTATATAATTTTGTGGAAAAATACCAGTAAGTATGTTGGTACAGGGTTCCCACTTATTACTTGAATAGTGGTACCCGCACGGCTTTGCCCGTAATAGAAAAATTAAAAGGTCTTTTGGTTCGCCTGTATATTTACAAATAATGTATGGTGAATTGTCTCGCCAATTGGCTTGTACCCATGTTACGGTTCCACGTTATGATGATTTCGTATCTCGCCAATTGGCTTGTGCCCATTTTGCGGTTCCACGTTATGATAATTTCGTAATTTACTCGCCCATCTTATGATATTTTTGTTCTTAAAATTGGAATAGAAAAAGAACCCGTCGAATTTTCGAAAAATCGCTTCGAGGTGCACACCCCCATGCTACAAACTAACTTTGTGCCAAATTTCATGAAAATCGGCCGAACGATCTAGGTGCTATGCGCGTCACAGAGATCCAGACATCCAGACAGCCTACAGACATCCTACAGACATCCTACAGACATCCTCCGGGCAGAGAGACTTTCAGCTTTATTATTAGTAAAAAAGATTATTGAAAGAAGTCATTTTAAGGCTCCTTATGTAGAGAAACGGTGCCACTTTCATTTGTTGTTATTTTTTATTGATCTAATTTTTTATTGATTAATATCTGAAACCGGGTAAGATTTTGTAACAATTACATCTATCTGTTTCGTTAACAACAAAAGTTTAATAGCATGGAGACTTTGCAGTACCCCTCACCTTTCGTTGCAGATAGCCAAATAAAAGCTCTCAAAATGGTTCTACTTTTGCGCAAAAAAACTAATGCACAAGCATTTGTCGTTTTCAGCTGCCATTAAAACATTTCCAACATAAAAGTATTTCTGGTTGATCGCAAATTCTATCGGAACAAAATCTCTTTCAAGTGGCTCACGATCCAACCAACTCTTCAATTCCAGAAAGTAGATTTTCGCACGTGTCAATATAGTCTGATAAAATATCAGATCCCCATTTGATTTTTCCCACCTCATCAGCTGTGTCAAATAAATCTACATTTTTCTACATTTTTTGACTTTTTAAAAATTTCTCTACTTTTCGTGGCTTTTTTTCTTCTAAAATTTGTTTTCCACTAGTATCACTTGCGATGATACTTTTACCCTTTTTACGCTCTTACTTCATTACTAGACCTTTTCTCTCTTCGGGTTTTGGATATTCTCTAACTTTCAGAACCTCAGAAAAAACTCGCTGCTACACTAGAGTAAGGGGGCTCTTTTGTATCAGTTTTATCTATAATTTATAGATCATTACTATCTACTTTATCTGAAATGCCACTTGGAATCAGGGCGGTCATTCCAAGCTCGTCAGCTTGCGAGATCGAGATTCTCGCTCACGTGATTTGTTGTGACGTAGAAATGTCGCAAAGTAGTATTCTAATCTACTCGAACTTAGCTTGCGGCTAGGTTCGAGTAGATTAGAATACTACTTTGCGACACTTCTGCGTCACAACCGATCACGTGAGCGAGAATCTCGATCTCGCATTCTGACGAGCTTGGAATGACCGCAGAGAAGGTTAGTCACAAATGAATTTATCATGGAATTGTCGGAAAATGTCCTTATTTTTGTCTTACGCGGTTTAATTCGCATTTTTGGTGAGGCAAAAAGGCCTGTAAAGTAAATAAACAGCAAGTTGAAAACGCTTAGATCATAAAATAAATTTTGAAAAAACATCTCTTTTGCATCAGAGTTCCGGATGGTGCACGTGAGACTGTCTCACCCTGCCCTATCTCACTGCATCCCACTCCACCTTTTTCTTCTAATTCAACATTTTAAGGTGTTTGCTTAAAAGGGTATTCTAGTCTAGAAATTCAAAAAAAAAAAAAAAATTCTTTTCATATTTTCAAAGTTTCGATCTTCAAGAATAAGCCTCTAAGAGGATTTACGGAAATTTGAATTATTTTCGAAGTTATAGTTAATTTTGTTAAGATAAAGGAAAAGCCAGTAAACGAGATCAGCAGCGTGACAAACGCTCCAAGGTGCGAGTTTCCAAAGCTTCAAAAGAAGGCAGAACTGCTCTCATGGCTGAAAGATCTGCCAAAATGTAGCTTTTGAGGTATAGGAAGAAATGATGTATAAGGCAGGGGTGGCTGTTCAAAAAAATACTATAGCATGCCATTAAATAACTCAGACAGCTCAAAATGCGACTGCAAACTTTAAACGCGTTTGTCTCGAAACTACTTTTTTCAACGCGGTTTACGAGACATCTCAAGTTCTAATGCACCGATTTATTTGAAATTTGGTACAGACTTTCTCAATGCTATCAGTTTTGTCTCCGCGTAGGGGTTTCAGTATTTTTGTTTATTTAGTATTTTTTTAAAAATACTAAAATTGAAAAAAAGAGGCAAGAATGACCTTTTTTTTTTTCAAAAAGATGCCATTTTATGCAAAAAACTTTTTTTTTTACAAATCGGCTACGTCCAGACGATTCTACATTCATGTTTAATAAGAATCAACCTTAATTTCATGTTTCAGATCACCAGGAGGATTGGAATCTTGCAGTAGACACCATTTTTTTCAGAGTCCCCACTTTGCCGGCCTCTACTGATTTCAATTTTGAATTTTTTTTCCCACTATTATACACTTTTATACTTCTCAAGTATAAATAACAAACTGATAAAAAATTGATACTAAAAATGTTTACAGTTTTTTTTATTACGCCCACAAAATCGCCTCAAAATCGAGCCGTTAGACTAGAATACCCCCTTAAAGTCTATCCTAAATGTTGTCAATGATAATTAGCTACATAAGTAGAGCAATGAAAGTGATCAAATGGCTAATTTTTATTCATAAAATAAATTGTTATAAATCGATGCATGCGGGAGTCAAAAAAAAAAAAAAACTTTGCCTGCCTGAAATCAGAAAAATAATGATCATTTGATTGCAAACACACAAGTAAAAACTTCATATTCCAGGATCTACAATGTTGATTGTTGTAGATTCATGAGTATTTCGCATCATTTACCGATTATAATACAAATATCCAAATAATAGCTTTGTCTCACTGCACCCCACTTCTCACTGTTACCCACCCTCCTCTACTGTAAACTCGGGCTACTTTGGCTTACAATTTAGAACTTTTCTCATCTTTTCTCAAAAATTTCGTAACTATTTATATTTCCAAGCTGTGGAAACCTATTTTACAAATCTAGAGTTATGTTCATTTAGTTTTTGAATAGTGATCACTTTGTTTCAATCTATTATTATCCTCAGTAATTGTTTTTCATTTGGACCAATGTTACCCTTGCGTTTGTATAACTTTATCCCTAAGAGGTTTTCCCTATTTAAAATTATTGTTGAATCAGCTATAGAGCCAAAGAAAGACGTGGGTTCATAGGAAAAACTTATTTGAAAGAAAAATACATTTTACAAAAAGTTTGAGTCACACATATTTATTCAAGAAATTTAAAAAAAAAATAATAATAATGTGTGTGAATACCTAGTATTGTGTCAAAATTACCGGCATAGAACATTTATCTTTTTATTAGTTTTAGAAGTTGAATAATTTTATTAACGGAACACCATTCGTAAGACAAAGGATCCTAAATTGTCGACCACTTCCAAAAGTTGCTGGTGCGTTCCATGCTCTCAACATTAGCTCCTTCTTCTCTTACATCAACAGCTATCCCTGAAAGCCTGAGCCCTCTCTCCCTCTGCTGATTCCATTTTACAACAACAAAATACCTAAAACTTTCCAAGAAATGTAACTAAATTAGTAAGTAGTAGATGCAACTGGATGAAATTTTTACAAATCTAATATACAACTTTCAGTTGCTTTTCATCTTTCACAATAAAAACCATGTAACTGAGCCCTGAATATTTGAATCTCTAATCGGTCTCTTTATCCGTTTCTGAGAATTTCAGGTTTTACAGGGTTTTTCCTGGTGGGCTTTTCTTAATTTTTCGAGCGGTATGACAAGTGTCTCAATATGCTTGGTGCTTATCTGGAAAAATAAAATTTGGTCTTATCTTTAATATCTCATTCTATTTTTTACTTCCTTTTACAAAAAAGAAAGTATTGTATTCGCAAAAAAAATTTCACTCAAAAATCGACCTTAATTTCCATTTTGCTCACCCCCGAATGAATGTTTAGTTTTTCTTTCGACTCGACCACACGTGGATAAGTGCCTAAGAACGTATAGACACGCGAAATATCCATTTTGACGATTCCCGAGTTAGTTACAACGAGTTTTCTCGTGACGTCTGTATGTATGTATGAATGTATGGGCGTATGTGCGTATGTATGTCGCATAACTCAAGAACGGTATGTCCTAGAAAGTATAAATTCGGTACGTAGACTCTTAGTGGGGTCTAGTTGTGCACCTCCCCTTTTGGTTGCATTCGGGTGTTTCTAAGGGGGTCTTTTGCCCCTTTTTGGGGCGAAATCATTGTTAATTTCGATGTAAACTCAAGTGATGTTATAATTTGGCGGACCCTTGGCGGTATATCGCCAGTCTTTTGGTCGCCACGTTTTGTCCCCCACTTGACGACAAATTTGGCGATTTTTGTTATTTAAATCTGTTTCAATTTGACCACTGTTGGTGATATTTAGAGAGTAAAGTATTGAATCACATTAAAATTACCAATAATGGTAAAATGACATTAAATTGGAGTAAAAGGAAGTCATGTGAGGCACACATCAGCTCGTTTTCTTGTAATTTTCCTTTTTAAAGTTTCACTTTTAGCTTTTTTATGCTTTTCCAAATCTCTTTGACGGATTTTTTCATGTTTTTAAGCTGGGCCAAAGTAGGTCGTAGAAATGTTTAAGTAAAAACTTTAACAGAAATGAGAAGTGCAACTATTTTAGGTACCTCCTTACTACAACATGTAATGTTAACCCCTTCAGTCGGAATTATGAAATATTGGACCAAAAATGTTGATGTTTGGTACACAGGGTACTATGGTAAAGGGTATCTTATAGACAAAATTTTGAGTTTGTAGGAGAAAAATGAAAAGAGTTGTGGCACGTCCAATATTCCAAACTTATATTTTTGAAATACATATTTCATATACAAAAACGATAAAATACCAAACAAACTTCATTATAAAATGCTCTACAAACAATTATAAAACATAATATAAGCGTTTGAAACGATTAATTAAAAATTGTATATTTTTAAAAAAAATCAGGAAAAAAAACCTCGCTTTTCAGATGAAAATCCATGGTTGGGAAAATGAGTCACTCTCTATCTCTTAATCCTTATTTTTCAGTGTTGTCAATCCCAAAACGAAAAAATATTTCACAGATTATAATAAGTAGAATGTAAAGAGTCAACTACGAAAAAATCAACTAATTAAATCAATCATTAAATGATTAGCAACTGTTTAAAGTGGTTGTCCGGTATACTGGACACCAGGTCTGAAGGGGTTAAATAGTGTTCATAAATATGCACTTAACAAACTCTTAGCTGATGTACAACTGGGTCTACATGTAATAAATAGTCTGAGAGAAGATCGAACTGATTGGTATGCATTACTAAGTGCTAAGGACTGCTCTCTAGTAGAATTTGTCATAATATGTTTAAAAACTGCTTACTGAAGGTTTACAGAGAACGTCTTATTTTTTTCTGAATTTGGGCCAAAGAAGCTAAAGACCAGGGCCTAAGTAGCCCGCGTACTAAATCATAAAAACAATCATAATTTTTCACTTTTTAAAATTAAGGAACTTAAATTAAGAGATGGGCTGAATTTAAGTTTTGATAAGTGGATTCTAGTTCACTCAGTATTTTTTCATAAAAACTAATAGTACTTTTTCCCCCAAAAAAATCCTTAAAACAAAATGTTGACTTTTCTGTCAAATTAATACACTTCTGTTCTATATAAAAAAAAAAGAAAGAAAGAAAGAAAAGAAAAAAGTAATCCTGAAAACTAAATTCATGCCAATGTTTCACACCTCTCCTCCCCCCCCCCCCCAGAAGGAACCCGAAAACTAAATTTTGTGTCAAAGTAATACATTTTTTTTTCTTCGTTGTAAAAAAGTCACAAAAATTAAATTTCGAGATTCGTAATAAAACTATGTTTTTTTTCTTTTTCAAACACAAATCCTAAAAGTTATTCCTTTCTGCCAAATGCCTTTTTTCTAAAAATAGGTATGTATCCAAAAAACTAAATTTCGAGCGAAATTAATAGTTGCTTTCTTTTCTTTTCTTTTTTTTTTCAAAAACAAATCTTAAAAATTAAATTTTGAGTCAGATAAAAGCATCTTTCTTTTTGTTTCCTTTTTCAAAAATTAGTCCTAAAAATTAAATTTCATGCCTAATTAATTCATCGTTTTTTTCCTTTCTCCTTCGTAAGAATCAAATCCTAAAAATTGAATTTCGTGCCACATTTTCATCCATCTTTTTTTTTTTCCTAAAACAAATCCCTAAAATTCATTTTAAAATAAATGGATACTTTTTTCCTCCAAAAACAAGCTCTAAAAACTAAGTGTAGTGCTACATTGAAGCCTTTTTTTTTTTTTTCAAAAACTGATCCTAAAGCTTAAATTGCGAGTCAAATTAATATATGTTTTTGTTTTTTTCTTTTTCAAAATAATAATTTCTTAAAATTTCGTGTCAGACAAATTTTCTGTTTCACGAAAAAATCCTAAAAACTGAATTTTGTGTCAGATCAATATTTCTTTTTAATTTTTTTTTTCAAAAACAATTCCTAGGAGCTAAATTTCATATGAATTTAAAGCACCTTTTTCTCCTATTTCAAAAACAAATCCTAAAAACCAAACTTCCTTCGATTTTACTCGTAACACAGCGCAAGCACAATAACAAACAAATCATCTATCAATTTCTAAGCCCTGTATTAGCAAAGTATGTATTTATTGTTTTCTCTCCGCCTGAAAATATGCGATCTGCCGCCGCCTTTTTCAGCAGTCGTTGCGCTGAAAACCCGTGGGATCTTTTAACAGCTGTTCGTGTGTGCAGAGGTTAAGAACCTATTTGCTTCAAGGAATTACAGTGTATAAATAATTGCCAGTCACAAAAGAACATCGCAGTCGCACTCATCGATACGATCATCGACTGCAAATCGAAAAAGAGGAAGATAACAAAGCAATTATGTATCATTGAAGTGTTGTTTAATCGATTGCTAATCAGTGGCGGCAATCTGAAGGGACACAATCATCGCGAAATATTATCTATTATCACACTAGTGTTTTTTCTCTCCTTTTCTTTTTTAAAATTTTGTTAATTGTGACATTAGCTTGACGAGAAGAATTCACTGAGTAAATCAGCAATTCTCAACCGGTAGTCCGGCGGACCGGCACCGACCGACCCGCAGAAAAATTTAACCAGTCCTCAGAGGTTTTTGCTCTTTCTTTAAATTATCCTTTTCTCAACATTTAAACCTTTTTAGTAACAGTTCTTTAGCATCAAGTAAAGTTTTGATAATATATTCATTAATTAATTTATTATTATTATTATTATTATTATCATTTGGTAAAAAAAGAAAGAAAAAACCCTCGGTCGTTCGCATTCACATTAAAGAAAATTCTAAGTCACGCATCGAAATTTACATCCTTTTAACTGGCCGCAAATCTGTAAATGCTATTTTTTTTCCTTTAAAAAAAAAGAAAGGAAAGAAAAGAAAAACGATACAAAAATAAATAATAATAGTAATAAAAGCATCAGCTGTTCGCGAATATTTTTCAAAAGCTTTGCAGGTTCGCGGATCAAAGAAAGTTGATAAACACTGGTCAAAGTAATTATGATTGTTTGGCAAGGAGTACTTAATACATATAAATTACAAAATCAACAGGTATTTTAAAAAACTAACCTTTTAAGGACCAATATGTGACATAAATATGTTCAAAGTTAAAGTTTATTTTATAATATTTGCGTGTTTATTATAATATTCGCGTGATGAGAAGGATTTGTTGTCTAAATCAGCCATTCTCAACCGGTATCCCGGCGGACTTGCATCTGCCCGCAGAAAAATTTGACCAGTCCTTGGAGATTTTTGTTCGTTCTTGTAAAACACAATTTCATTACTCAAAGATAAAAAAAAAGAAAGAAAATTAATTTGAATTCGGAAATTTTTAATTCAAATTATGTTTTTCGCAATCACGAACTGCGACAGGACCCTACTCATTGGAGTTATTGTTTCTAGAAACGGCTCCTGTCCCCCCAAGCCTGCCTCTCCTCCTGGGCGGTTACGTGTGCATAGTTGTGTGTGTAAGTGTGCAGGCTTGTGTGTGTGCGTAGACCTGTGTGCATACACGTAGGCATGTGTGAGTGTATGTGTGTGAAGTCGTGTGTGTGTGAGAGAGAGAGAGAGAGAGCGTGCGTGTGTGTAAGGACATGGACGCCACCGACCAGGAGAAGCGGATAGCTTAATTCATTTATTATTATTATTTGCTAAAAAGGGGGAAAAAACCTCAGTCATTCCCAAAGTTTTTTTTTTTTTTTTTCACAAGTGTTTAGCGGTCCCCGAGTCAAAAATGTTCACCTTTTTCTTATTTAAATTCACATTAAACGAATTCTAAGTTAAGAATCGAAACTCATATCTTTTTTAACTTGCCGCAAAATCTGCAAATGCTATGCCTTCTTTTCTTTTTAGAAAAAAAAGAAAAGAAAAGAAAAAAAATAGAAAAATAAATAATAACATAGTAAAAAACATCAGCTGTCCGCTAATTTTTTTCAAAAGCTTTGCCGGTCCGCGGGTCAAAAAAGTTTGAGAAACACTGGTCTAAATAACAATGATTGTTTGACAAGGAGTAGTTAATAACACATAAATTAAAAATGAACAAGTATTCTAAAAACAAATTACCCTTTTAAGGACCAATATGTGACTTATATGTCCTCAAAGTTAAAGTTCATTTCATAAATTATTGAACATAAATAATTAATAAAATATCTATTTTTTCGTGTTACTGAGTCCTGATTAGCAAAAAAAAAAAAAAAAAAAAAAGCTTATTTTTTAAAAATAATACTAATTTTTAAAAATACCGCAAACTTCAATATCCGACGTCAGAGTTCTCAAAAGATAAAAAGGGATAAAAAGTTTAAAAACTGAAAAATGAGAGTACGTTCAATATCGCTTGATTCGAGAAATCCGTTCAATCCACTGGCCGGATCACATAATCGGAATTGCAGTTGCGGCTTTGATGGTAAAACATCTATAGGTCATTCTTCAAAAAGTGTAACTTTTCTGTCACCTTCCTTTTACAGTAAAAACTTTAAGGAACAATTCATTTAACAATGATTTTTAATTTCATCAAAAATATATCTATTCGAAACTGCCAACAATTTTAAAGTATATTTTTGTATAATTTTAGTATATTTTTGGTGCACAACATGTGAATTCTCACCTCCGTGGCATGTCACACACCTTGTGTGACTGTTTATGTTGCTTGATAACTTGTTTAATTAAAAGTATATACTTATTTATTTATTATTCCTTTCACAAGTGTCTCAAATACTAATTGTTTAAGTATATTTAGTTTTTTAATATTGTTACGAATTCTGTAAATAGTAATTATTGTAGTAACGTAACCTGTAAATAGTTTCCCGTAATGAATATACAACCCCTATACATATGGCTAAAGTATACGATCCCCCTATTTCTTTTTTGTTCATCGATAAAATTTGATAACGGTCTATTTTTTTCGAGAAGCGTTTGGAATCTTGTGGAATATTTGAGAGATTTCTTTCGATGTTTATGAAAGCGTCCCGCGTGATAAAAAGTTAGTTTCGATTGAGAATTTGTACTTAGAGTGTATTAGCTCTGTTTATTGCGAGGCATTTCGCTGTGTTGTTTTCGTATTTGGAAGTAAATACGTGTGTAACCGTTGAGTTTACGGTGTTGAGTGATATTTGTTTAATTGCTGATGATTAATTTAGCAGTTGTTAACGATTTCTCCTGTACATAGTGTAAATAAAGCTCCTGTGTTTTTATCAAGAACTGTGTCGTCCTTTCAAGAAAGTTGGAAGTCTCGCCGGATCCGTTACAATATTGTGTTTTAGTTCGTTTTAGTAGGACAAGGAGTCATGTCACACAATAAATTCTCACCTCCGTTACCTAAACACAAAATGCCATTCCTCATTACCACGTGGCAGTAATGACATCAAATTTTATTTTCCATGATACAAGGGAGCCCCTTGTTTATTTTCAGTCATAGTTGAAGTTGTGCTATTTTTGTCGAAAAACAAGAAGGTAGATTTTGCTTTTTAAACTTAGTGCGGTTATTCCGTCTTCTCACCTCCGTGAACTTGAATTTCAGGGATGTAAATTAATGTAAAAAAAAGAAGTGAACATGTTTTCATATGCTTAACATGTGCAGATTGTAGCAACGAAGAAAAAAACATTTTCCCTGAAAAATGTATCTATTAGGCCTATATTAATGAAAAATTGCTCACCTCCGCGACAGAACTTATCAATATCATTATTTTTGAGGTGAAAATAAATGATGGAGAGGAAATATATCAATAATTAGCATTCAACCAAAATTATAAATTGCCAGTATATCCTCAAACTTACTAAATACAGTAAAACCTGTAAAGTTGACCACCCTTGTATGTTGACCACTTCTTTAAATTGACCACTATTTTCAGGCACAGAATTAGATCTATAACATGTAATTCAATCTACAAGTTGACCATCTGCTTAAGTTGACCATTAAAATAGTGCACCGCAAGTGGTCAACTTACACAGGTTTCACCGTACTATTTTTTAACATACATTTGAAACTTCTAATTAAGGAGCACTTTAATTAAGAGAGCTTAATATTATATTCCCACTAATCATTAAAATAGATGATTGTTTGCACATTTAACAAAATTACTACTTTGATATTAAGTTGACTTCGATTTTTAAATATTAAAAGTTTTTTCTTTTTTTTTTTCCGTGAGCAAGGCATTTTTTTTATTTATGAGTAAAATATTTGGAACTTAACTGGGCCATTGTTTATGGTTACTTCTAGTAGGTAACACTTTCATGTAAGAATGAAAAAAAAAAGAGGTTTCGAAACTGAAAAATATTTGCGTTCAAAAGTTACGTTTACTATACTCTATAGTTAAGTTTCGATGGTGTTGATATATCGACCAGAAAGCATCGATATTTTAAAATATCAATGTTCTAAAACAGCGGTTCCCAACCAGTGGTTTGAATTCGCGAAAGGTAAGAAGGGGGTTCGCGAAAATAGTGTTGTAATGGCGGAATTTTAACATACTTGTTTGAGATGAAGTCTCATGTTCAAGCGATTTCAAGCAAATTTTGTGCAACAGTTATTTTTTTGTCTTTCACACATTCGATACTCTTAGCATTGAAATTAGTGATGTGCCGGATCGTTAAAAAAGTAGATCCGAGGATATGGATACGGATCCGGATCATTAGTGTCAAGATCCGCGGAAACGGATCTAAATTTTTTTTTGCCCAATTCAACTATCTAAGTTTAAAATTTATTACGGAAAGCATTCCCGTCAAAATAATAACACTGTTTCTTCAAAACATTCCATCTACGGGGATAAAGACTGATTTATTACTCTTTAAAGAAATCTCTGTTAAAATTGAGGGGGAGTTGGAAGGATTGGGTCAGCGCTGCATTATGCTTAAATAGAATGTGAAAAAATATTTCTATCTTTCTCGGTAGATGTAGGATGCTGGAGCAAGAGTGTAAAGCTGTTACTGGATAGGCTAGAAATAATTTTTCGCATTTTATTTCAGCATAATCTTAGAGCTGATCCATTCCACCCAAATTACTCCGACCGACGGAATAACAGAGCCGGAAACACCTTTACAAACAGTTAATAGAGAATTTCGTCTCATTTTGTTTCTTTTTTTTTTTTGAGGGATGCCAAGAAAAACCAAAAGGAAGAATAACAAAAACCCCAAATCAATAACAAAAACTAATATTAAACTAAAAATTAAAAAAAAAAACATATCTCAGATGATCTGAAACTAAATAGGGAATAAAACCTAATTTAAACGGAATTTAAGAGTCCTTTATTTAAATATTTAAGAATTTTTAGAATAGAAAAGATCCGTTTAAGATCCGCCAAAAAAGTAACGGATACGGATGCGGATACAGATCTTTATTTTTCCTCGGATATCCGCGGATACGGATACGGATATGAGGAACATCACTATTTAAAATTTTAGCATACTTGCTGACACAGTTTACACTTAAAGAATTACATAAGTCAAAGCGCCGGCTTTACCGCTGCCATTAAGAATGATAGCATTGCGCTCATGAAAAAAAAAAAGCTCCACTTTTGAATATAATGTCCTCAGATGATAGAATATGAAGGCGTTGGTTTTCTCAGTAGCTTTTGATCGGAAAATCGATTAAGTTTGATGAAAACATTACATGAAGCCTCGCAGCGAAGGTTCACGTGATTCGCTATCAAACAATCGCTAAGAGAAATAGATTTTGACAAACGTCAGACATTGGGAAATGTGACCACAATAACCAATCTTGATTGCTTAAAATCTCCCGACCTAAGAATAAAGAATTTTATACAAATACCTAGTGAAATAAGAATAAAATGAAAATCCGTGCTTTCCCTGGAGAAAAAAGATTTTAGTTGAAATATGTGTGTTACAGTTACAACCGAATGAAAATCCCCCCTCCCCCACCCGAAGAAATGTTTTTTCATTAATATACACACCTCAGTTGAATATTGATCAGCTGAAACCGCGCATATATTCCGACTAAAAGGCTTTTTCGTAGAAACGCATTTTATGTATGAGAAAATGCATTTAATAATAATTATTATTATTATTATTAAATTATTATTATTATTATTATAAAGAAAATGAAAATAACAATGGCAGTATTAAATATAATCCTCATATATATATAATAGAAAAAAGCACTGATCGAGTAACGCTCTGCCGTCCCAACAATGAAACTGGTGCGAGAGGGCATTGTTATTTATAATTAGATAAAAAAAAATTTGTTACCATTTGAGAAGCAGGTAAATGCTTTGTTCTGATAAGGCAGAAATAGATCTACTAAGCAACTGTTTTTTGTCCTACATTAAATAAAGATAACAAGACGCATGTTTTATTCTGCTGAGTGTTTTGTATGAAATCAACTTAAACTACTATAAACTATTTTCTATCGTGAACAATATGATGAATTAACTTTTTCCCACTCATTGTTAAACATTTCTCTCTCATATTTGTTTAATTTAACACGTCCAAATTTATGGGAAAAGTTTCTAAGAAAGAAGAAATTTGCTCCCGTCATACCATGACGGGCGATTTTCTAGCAATAATAATAAAGATAAAAATAATAACAATGATTATAAAATAATAATAATGATAAAAATAATGATGATGATGATAAAATCAATAACAATAATGCTGAAAATAATAATAATAATTGTAAAAGTAAAAATAATAATAATAATAACAATAATAATAGTCGTAGTAGTAACAGAAGTAGTAATAATAGTAACGGTAATAATAATAACGAAAAGACAACGCTACACTGTTATAACCAGAGGTTCCAGACGAGTGAATATATTCCCCCTAAGGTGAAAGCATGGTGACCAAGGGTGCCATACTGGCCAGGAAGTAAAGCAGAGGTGCGAAAGTAGCAGACAGTCGTAGACAGGGGTGCCAAAACAGCAAGCAATCGCTAAATGACTTGCTGGCGCATGCGCTTCCGGCATACATTCACCATTCAACCACTTCAATATGGCGGACGAATGATAGGTTGCACTACGCGTGGCTTCTACGTCTTTCACATTGAATGAAGTACACTATTGGATTAAATCTCAACTTTTGTAGGATAATTCTTTAAAATAACAAGTAAGTACAGCTTTTGATCACTTTGTAGCTTTTAGGGCTTTCAAACATAGTTAAAAGTACGTTTAATGCTTTTGAGTTACCGTTAGTCCGTTACGATATCGTAGTACCGTTAGTTGTTTATTTTCAGGTTACCGTAACTATCGTGAAAATTCCATCATTCACACAAAACGCTACTAAATGTATCTATCATTATTTTCTTGAGTACTCGATAAGCAACATTCAATCACCGAAATAGTAACCGCAATGATATTTTCAATAATCAACAAGTGAGAACCTAAATAAAAATGATTCTTGTGCTTTGTGTAGCGAGCGCAAAAAATAAAAAAGAAATCTCTCTCCGTCTATCTTTTTCTTTTGCTTTTTCGTTCAAGTGTTTGAATCATTTCCTGTTAGCGGTTATTCGATAGTGTTAGGAGTTTCTTTAAATTTTTAACTGTCGAAAAATTTTATGCGCATTTTATTTTATTGTTATTTTGATTGAAATGTTGAACGTTTGAGAAACGATTTTGTTTTATCGTAACTTTAATATCCCAGAATATTTTTGGCTGTTCATGTAAATAATTCATAAGTACATCTACACTTTACTTTCGGTGCGGTTATTTCTCACAAATGATCATTAACTTAACTATGATTATTCAAATAATTACTCGTATTTAACTTTAAATTTATTTGTGACAATTCTTTGATACCAAATAAAGTCTGTAGATATTTATTGTTTTATTCATCTTTAATATTACTTTGTAAAACAAAAAAAAAAAAAACTCATCAGTACGCAGAATTTTTTCACAAGTTTTTTACCGCCCCGAGAGTTATTATAATTATTATTATTTATTTTATTTATTTTTAAGAAAAGGGTAAAAATTTCACAGGTCCGCAATGTTTTTCATTTGTTTTTACCGACCCGTGGGTCAAAAGAGGTTAGAAACACTGATGTAGAGAACGATCAGATGAGTTAAAGCAATGAGCACTTCTTAACTATGTTGAAAACTCTGAAATATGGTCAAATGCTGTAATTACAAGTTTTAATCATTTCCAGTACTGAATTCATGCAATGTGAAAAGTGTGTAAAGCGTAGACTATCATGAATCAAAACAAAACTATTAAAAAAAGAAAAATACACAACTGTATTCAAAAACGCACACAATACGGGGGAGGGGGGGAGGATCTACAGTAAGGGTGCCATTTCTCTCTCCGAAGGTTCATTCTTTTCACCCCGGCTGCCTACTTTTTGAAAGGTGCCTGTTTTTCACCCTAGTTAGAGGTGCAATTTCGGCTCCGTATTGGGTGCCGCTGGTGAACAAGCGTTTCACCCCTGAAAGGTGCCGAATGCAACCTGTAGTTTTAACAGTGTAATGATCATGACAAAGATTATGATAATGTTAATGACAATAGTAATGACAATAACTGTAACAACAACAACAATAACAATAATAGTAATAATAATGATAATGATAACGATGATGATGATGATGATGATAATGATGATGATGGTGATGATAATAATAATAATATTAATAATCTCGAATCAAAGTTTTCGAAATCAAGGGTTGCAGGTTTAAAACTTTTCTTTTAAAATCTTTTGTAAAGCGCGTTTTCTTCTTATTTTCGATTTTTTTTTTCTATAGTTGACTGTTAAGCATTTCTAAAGCTGTAGTTTCTCACAATTTTCAGGCTATGTTTTCAGATTTTTTAAATTACATTTAGTATGCAACGAAAAGAACGCTTACAATTCCAAACTTATACAATGCATACTTTAAAACTTATGCAATAATACTTAAACTATAGTGACTTAAACCAATCAGCCCGAAAATAAATCATTTGTACTGTAAGAAAGGCTCGGTTGTAATACTAATTTAACAGCTGAGTTGTTATACTAAGCGATACATACAGTCAAAATATTGTAAATATTTTTTTTACAATGAAAGATGCGTAAGGAGTTATCGTCTCTAAAAAAATAACAATAAATATAAATAAATAAATAAAAGAAAAAATATTGGCACGAAAAATTTCTCTTGATTTGTTTTTTTATTTTTTCATTTTAAATAAAAATATTTTTATTTTTCAGGCAATATACTTTTTCTATTTTTATATATTCACTAGCACGGCTTTGCCCGTAGTAGAAAATTAAAAGGGCTTTTGGTTCGCCTGTATATTACAAATAATGTATGGTGAATTTCTCGCCGATTGGCTTGCCCATTTTACGGTTCCACGTTATGATAACTTGGTAAGTTACTCGTCCATCTTATAATAATTTTGCTCGGGAATAAGTTCTTAAAATTTGAATAGAAAAAGAACAAAATCGAATTTTCAAAAAATCGCTTCGAGGTGCACACTTTATGCTACAAACTAACTTTGTGCCAAGTTTCATGAAAATCAACCGAACGACCTAGGCGCCACGCTCGTCACATACAGACAGAGATCCAGCTATAAAGACAGAAAGACTTTCAGCCTTATTATTAGTAAAGATAGACAAGTCAGCAAGAAACGAGAAAAACGAGAGATGATCGAAGAAGTCAACTATTTAAATGTGCAAAACTAACGTAAAATGTGTGATACATCTTGATGTGAATTGATCTGTTCGGATATATTTTCCCTTAACATTCAGGTTAGTTAAAATCACTATAGATTTTAAATTAATTAAAATCCAGCAAACTATGATGATTAATGGTGTACAGATTCTAACGAAACCATGTCCTTGAAAAGCAGCAATATACACTGCCCGACATTGAAAATGCAACACCAAGAAGGAGTGTTCAGAAATTTATGCAAATTTTAGAGTAGACGTACATCACTGAGTTATGTAAATGATGTGAAATGCGCAGCTCTCCGACGCACGTGAAGTAAGGGAAGGAACTTGCAGAATGGGCAATACTCGTGTCGTTATTTCTGACTGGAGAATTATCGAAGTAATTTTGTTTTTGTCTTGGAGGATACGTATAACACGAGAGAATGCCAGGCCGACGTCAACGAAGGCACTTCCAGCAGACAGGCGATTTTACGAGGGGTATGGTGATCGGACTGAGAAGGGGAGGTTGGTCCGTACGTCAAATTGCAGGTGATACTCACATGGATGAGAGCACGGTGCATCGGCTGTGCCGAAGATGGTTGGAATAACGAAATGTGGCAAGATTGAGGGGTGCAGGGGCAGCCAGAGTGGCGTCAGAACGCGTGGATCGACGCATCCACCGACAAGCTGCAGCAGACCCACAAGTCACTTGTTCCTCGATTCTGAAGCAGGTGCAAGATACCCTGAATTTTTCCCGTGTCAACCAGAACCATTTCCCGTCGTTTGGTCGCACGTGGTCTGCAATCACGGCGTCCGCTAAGAAGACTGCCATTGACTCCACAACATAGACAGCAACGTTTAGTATGGTGCCGGACTAGAGCGACGTGGATGACAGAATGGCGAAATGTCGTGTTCTCAGATGAATTCTGCTTCCGTTTATCCAGTGATAGTCGCCGCATACGTATGTGGCGTCGAGGTGGAGACAGATCTAATCTGGCAGTAATTGTGGAATGTCCCACCGCACGACAACGGGCATAATGGTTTGGGGCGCAATTGGGTACAATTCCATATCACCTCTAGTTCGTATTCAGGGCACTATGACGGCCCAACGATACTTGGATAATGTGCTGCAACCGGTGGTAATCCCTTACCTTCAAGGCTACCTAATGCAAGTTTTAGCAGGATAACGCCCGAACACACAGTGCTCGCTGCCAACATGCTCTCCAAGGCACACAGATGCTTCCCTGGCCACCATACTCTCCTGACCTGTCACCAATCGAACATGTGTGGGATGTGACTGGACGCCGTTTGCAGACTACGTCCCTGCCTCGTTCAGAAGACGAACTGTTTCAAATGGTTGAAAGGGAATAGAGAGCCATCCGTCTGGACACCATATGCACCCTTATTGACTCTATGCCTAGACGTGTTTCATCGTGTATCGCTGTCCGCGGTGGTCCTACATCCTTACTGAATCGACGCCGTTCTCGCTCTGTATTCTGCCTATCATTTTGAAAATAAGATCATTTATTATTTCTTGCTGTCTCTGTCTTTTTTCCAAATTTCATCACTTTCTGACCACTTCTTCTTGGTGTTGCATTTTCGATGTCGAGCAGTGTAATTAGTTCCGATAAATTCGCGGTTTTTAGGACACACATTTGAAGTCCAGAAAATGCAACGCGCATTCTTAATTTAAATTCTAAACTCAGTTTGAGCTTACATTAATAATAATATTTGATTCTAACGAAAGAAGTAATCATGCAATTTACCAAGATTTTTTTATAGATCTCATGACTTTTTTCCCCCATTAAACAGAGAAGCAAAGTCATAAAATAAAATTAACAAATTTTGGAGAAACTTCCGGCTGGTAACCCTGGGCATGGGCCCTGCATGAGCATGGCCGAGCAGCAATCAGGCACTGGCATGGCATGTACTGTAGCTTTCATATTTTGGGGTGTCTAACTGGGGGGGGGGGTATGCTGTCGCTGCATTTCTTTTTTCTTTTTTTTTTGAGCAATCACGATTGCTTATTGTTTTCATTTGACTGTCCTTGAGGTCCGGTTTCTTTTTCAGAATGGACCAAGGGCATCTGCAGCACCGGCCCAAGCACGAGCGGCTCCTCTGGTACTGGGTGTCCGCTAGCAGCGCTGTCTACCGGAATCCCCTCCTCCTGGACGGTGGCGTCCATGTCCTACACACACACGCACGTTCACACACACACACACACAACAACCCTACATGCACACACACGTCTACACACACATTACCGCTCAGGAGGAAGGGCAGGCTTGGGAGGGCAGGATACATTTCTAAAATCAGTAGCCCCCCAATTAGTAGGGTCTTGTCGCAACTCGTGATTGCGAAAAACATGATTTAAATTCAAAATATTAGAATTTAAATTATACGTAGTTTTTTCATTTTTCTTTTTTCTTTTTCATCTATTGTACCTCAGCTTTGAAGTAGAAGCTAACTTGTTTGGTTTTCTCTGGAAAAAAAAAAAAAAAAAAAGCGAAGTAACGTCAGATACTGCCGTTTACATGCCCTCGGAAGTATGGAGTAGACTGTGCCATTGAAAATTTTGTGGTGCTTTGTTTTTAGGAGTTTTGCTCCTGGATGGGATCTTGGTGTTTGGAGGGTGCGCCGTTGTTGTTGGGGGGGGGGGGGGGGGGCAGGCACTCCCGCATACATTACATTGTTGGACGGCAGGGGTTTGAATGATCAACTTTAACGATATTTTTTTTTACAATATTTCCAATTCTTGAACAATAGAATTTTCTTTGTTAACTCTTCTTTTTTTACCAATATTTCCAATCTTCATATGGTTGGTTCTTTATGCCAAGTTTAATTTGCAAGGGAGCTCAGCTCCCTTGCAAATTAATCCCTGTCTTCTTTTTAAAGCTATCTGAAATTTTTCATAACTAGAGGGTGTCAGGCTATTTACACAGAAAAATAAGTTATGTAGACTATTGGGCTCGTTCACTTCCTATGTTAGAAATTAACCTCCGCAGCCTTGGCAGAGTTGCGAACTCAGAGGAAAAATGAGACTCGGACTCTTAGAATTTTAAACTTTCTATTCCCGCCTCCGACTGCTCGCTCCAAAATCAGGACAACTCTGCAGCTCTGGGTAGGAAGGCTTTCCCCTGCAGATAGTACAAAAGGCCCTTATTTGAGTTTATGGGTCCCAGCTTTTTTTTCTTTTTACTTCCTTTTACAGAAAAGGAAGTATTGTATTCGCGAAAAAAAAATTTCACTCAAATATCGGCCTTAATTTCCATTTTTCTCATCCCCGAATGAATGTTGAGTTTTTTTTTCGACCCGACCTCACGTGGATATATGCCTAGAAACGTACAGACACCAGAAATATCCATTTTGACGACCCCCGAGTTAATTACAACGAATTTTCTTGTGACGTCCGTATGTACGTATGTATGTGCGTATGTGTGTATGCATCTCGCATAACTCAAAAACGGGATGTCATAGAAAGTTGAGATTTGGTACGTGGACTCCTAGTGGGGTCTAGTTGTCCACCTTCAATTTTGGTTGCATTCGGATGCTCCTAAGGGGGCATTTTGCCCCTTTTTGGGGGTAAATCATTGTTAATTTCGATGTAAACTCAAGTTGTGTTATAATTTGTCGGAAACTTGTTCTTTTTCATTCTGGCGCAGCCAGTTGTTTTTAAAAACCAAAACAACGCAAGGCGGGTATCCTGATGAGTTTATATTTTCTTAATTCGGTGCCAAAGACACAACATGCTGACGAAAAATTGCTACCAGGCGCGTGGGTGAGGTCCTGGTGAATCCTCGCCACCCCAAATGAACCCTTAAACATCCGCTTTAATGTCCGATCCATTGATTGGATTGTCGCGGAAGTCGCCTCCGTGTCACTGTTTGAACAACATGGAAACGTGACTTCTGCTCCCAAGTGAGAACCGCACCTGTCTTGGGCGCATCTGCAGCCGACGTCTGCCCTGGGATTGCATCAGTTCGATGCCTTTATCGCTTCCACGGTAGCGATCGGTTTGTTTTGCTTTTCTCGAACTCTATCGGCATTCGGGCGCAGACGACACCCCTAGTACACGTGCCCTTTGTCTTTTGCTGACATCAGATTTGCAGCATGCTCCTGGAAATGAGAAGAAAACATAATCGGAACACATTTTTCAGCTGCTGTTTTTTGAGTTTATTTTTTTTTTGAGTGAAAGGGTTAATGTTTTAGTAAATAAGACGTGAAGTATTTGCTTTTGTACTTGTGCTGAAAGAAATGAGCGATAAGCGCAACAGTGCGTCCTCAGAAACGCATGTCCAAATCTCACGAAATTTTCGTCGTGTTTGAGGACATTGCTTCGTGAAAAATGCTCCGAGTAAACTTTACTACATATTTCTAAACGTTTCCATTTCTATAACATTTCCCTTTTTATAACATTTCTCTTTCTATATAATCTATCTTCCTATATTTTTTCTGTTTCTATAACAGTTCTATTTATGTAAATTTTTTCTCTCTATAATAGTTACATTTATATTACATTTCTCTTTCTGTTACTTTTTTCTTCCTGAAACATTTCTCTCTCTATTTTTTTTTTAAATATTGGGTCAAGTGTTTGTGTTCGTACTGAAATGAATAAATGATAAAAACAACAGTATTCACTCTGAAACGCTTGCTCAAATTTCACGAAATTTTCGTCTATTTCAGGACATTGCTTCGTGAAAAATGCCCCTGGTAAAGGTGTCTATAATATTTTCTACTTGTCTCTCTCTCTATGAAATTTATCTCTAACATTTATCTTTCTATAACTTCAATGTTCCTGCAACATCTTCTTTCAATATTTCTCTTTCTATAACATTTTTCAGATAGGAAGCCTAGTGTTCATCTACGTGCTGAGCGAAATGAATAATAATCTACAGTTTTTCTCTGCGCATAGCATTTTTGTATGACATTGCTCTTTCTATAATATTTCTCTTTCTGTGTCATTTCCCTTTCTATAAAATTTTTCTCAAACAGTTTTCTTTCTATAACTTCAATATTCCTACAAGATTTTCCTCTAACATTTCTCTTTCTATAACATTTTTCAGATAGAAAGCCTATTGTTCATCTCTGGTAACAGTGCCAGTAATATATATTTTCTATAAAAAATTTCTCTAAGATAGCTCTTTCTATGAAAAATTTCTATAACAATTCTCTTTCTATAAAAAAATTCTATAACATTTCTCTTTCTCTATAACTTTGTCTTTCTATAACATTTCTGTTTCTATGACTTTGTCTTTGAATAACATTCCTCTCTAACATTTTTCGTTCTATTACATTTTTCACACAGTAAGCCATGTGTTTGTTTTGTGCTGGGCGAAATAAATGATATTCTATAATTCTTCTCTATCTATAGCCATTTCTCTTTCAATAACATTTTTCTTTCCGTAACTTCTCTTTTTCTTTCACTTTTCTCTTTCCGTAATATTTTTCCATGACATTCTTTTTTCTATAAAAAATTTCTATAACATTTCTCTTTCTCTATAACTTTGTCTTTCTATAACATTTCTCTTTCTCTATAACTTTGTCTTTCTATAACATTTCTCTTTCTCTATAACTTTGTCTTTCTATAACATTTCTCTTTCTATGACTTCGTCTTTCAATAATATTCCTCTCTAACATTTTTCGTTCTATAACATTTTTCACACAGTAAGCTTGTGTTTGGTTTGTGCTGGGCGAAATAAATGATATTCTATAACTCTCCTCGTTCTATAGCCATTTCTCTTTCAATAACATTTTTCTTTCCGTAACTTCTCTCTTTCTTTAACTTTTCTCTTTCTGTAATATTTTTCCATAACATTCTTTTTCCTATATCATTTCTCGTTTTTAATTTCGCTTTTTCTCTTTCTATCACTATTCTATGTCTATAACATTTTTTTTATTTTTTTTTTAAGACTTCTCTTTCTTTTACAATTCGCAGTCTACAACTTTCTGTTCCTGTAACATTTCTCTAAAGCATTTTTCTTTTTGTAATATTTTTTCAAATACGAAGTCAAATGTCTATATTTGTGCTGAGTGAAGTAAATGATATTCCATAACTCTCCTCTTTCTACAGCATTTTTCTATAAAATTTCTCTTTCTTATAACATATTTCTATAACATTTCCTTTTCCTAACTTTTCTCTTTCTTTAGTTTTTCTTTTTCTATTACATTTCTCGTTCTATATAATCTCTCTTTCTTATAATGTATTTCTATAACATTTCCCTTTCCTAACTTTTGTCTTTCTTTAGTTTTTCTTTTTCTATTACATTTCTCGTTCTATATAATCTCTCTTTCTGTAATTTTTCTCCTTCTAAAAATGTTATATATAACATTTTCCTTTCTATATAATCTATCTTCATGCAATTTTTCTTCTTCTATAACATTCCATTTCTGTCTGTAACACTTATCTTTCTCCAACACTTATCTCTTTCTATAACTCTTTCTTTTCTCATTCTAACTTATCTTTCTATACATTTCTCTATTTATAACTTTTTTTTCTATAATATTTTGCTATAAAATTCCTATTTCTGTATTATCTCTTTTTCTATAACGTTTCTCTTTCTACAACATTTTTTTAAATAAAAAAACCTTTTACATTAAGCATAAAAGGCGGCGGGGGGGGGGATTCAATTTCCCGTGCCCCCTCCAAAAGATTTTTCTGTATCCGCTCTTGCTCCTGTTGCCTCCCCTCGGGGCGCCCCTGAAGACAGCCGATGAATTGGATACAACCTTCATCATTCACAAAAGTTCTACTGCTACGATTCGAAGTGAAAATCCTTCGCCAGCGGCAAAATGTGAGTAAAAAATAAAATCCAAAACCACAAACTCTGCAAATACCAAACTAACACGATCTCATTCATAAAATTCACATTCTGATGGCGTTCGGAGAAAAGTGCTAACATGGCTAAAAAGGATTTTACAGCAAAGCGAATTTGAGAAGATGAATTTGCGGATGAAGTGCAAGTGAGTGATAACGAAGCTCAAGAATTTACAAGGTTGAAATAGTACCACAAAAAAGATGAAACCACAAATACTTTTGTTTCTTTTAGTAATCCTTTCGGGAAATTTTATCGTAATTTCTGAAACGACAAAAATTTATGTAACATTCACTATCATTCAGCATGATGATCAGTGCCACGGGTGCAGCCAGCAGGAGAGGAGTTTACCCCGTACTCCAGCTGTAGTGGTTTAAAAGAAATCAAAATGTATTAGTTAGCCAGAGGGGGGCTAGCTAGGTTTAAAAACTTTTTACGTAAATTTAAGTGAATCATTAAGACTATTGCAGGTAAAGCACATCAGTACTGCTTTTCCCAACTAAGAAGATATTTTAATCATGTAACTCATGCATAAGCTCTGAGGTTATTTGTCCCTTTTAAAATTTCTGAGTATTTCTCAGAATCACAAATAGAAGAGTACAGGTATTTTCCAATAAGAAATAATAATTAGCAATCATCAATATGAAAATGATCTATAATTATGTGTATTTAATTAGCGATTTGATAATAAATAGTTATTGTGATAGTCTCTTTGAGGTAAGACCCTGGGCATTCTCCGAAACAGAATACTGACTACGTCACTGCTAACTATTGAAACACCAGGGGTTCCACTAAAAAAGTAAGCATTAAAAAGGACACCATTAATCAAAGAAATTAAGAAACGCTGCTTTAGACACTAATGGTAAGGGTTTTTTTTTTTTTTTTTTTTTGAACTGTTCAAAATTGAACAAAAAATTATTCAACTAAAAAAGTGAAATATCGGAATGAGGATTCGAATCGAACGATTCACTCAAAAGCTATGGGGTGGGGGAAGGGGGGGCAGACAAACAGACAGACAGACACAGTTTTCCCATCTCAAAACCCTACTTTCCAATTTGCAATTTTTCAATATTTTTTATTTGATTATTTCATGTTTTTTTTTTTTTTTACTTTTTTTTCGTTTTTAGCGTCATTTTTTGGATGCATTAATAAGCCTTCTCTCGTGCTTGTTCTTTTTTTTCTTTCGTTGACTTTTACGGGAAAATAGGCTAACAAATACAGATTCCCCACCACTTCATTGGATAAAAGTCAGTTTTTCAACAATAAGCTTAGATTTTTTACACGGCCCCGATTTTACATTTTCTCGCTTGGAACATTTTTCATCACAAGCCTGAGCGTAAACTCATGTTTCCATCTATATAAATATAACAGAGAATATATGTATGCAGGGGCGTGCACAGAAATTTTGGGGCCCCTTCACAAATGACTTTTAGCAACCCTTCACAAATGACCCCCCTCCATATTGTTTACCCTAAATCCCTAAACATATTTCACCCCTATTTTAAAAATCTCGGGCCCCTGCAAGCTCGGGCCCGGCCAAAAGGTGTCCCTTCTCTTGATAGCAAGCGTAGAGCGCAATTTTATTTTGTTTCTTGATTATCATAGCGTGGAAACGCCGTAGAAAGATGCACCAAAGAGCATCATTTGTGACGTCATCAAGACCACGCCTTGGATGAAGAATCGGACATTTAAAAAAATTAATTAAAAAATAACTGTTGGAAAAATAAAAGTATTTTCTGGCTCCATGGTTTTTTTTTTTTTTGCTTATTCTATTAATTTCAGTGACAAAAAGTACTACTTTTGACTGAAGGAAACAACCCCATTGTTGAACACGCGTCACTTGAAATAACTTTTATTTTCGAAGTAGCCCGTGCAAAACCGGGGTACGCAGCTAGTATATTTATATACTAGCTGCGTTACCCGGCTTTCTGCGGTCTGCCTCGAAAATAAAGGATATGTCATGTAAAACGTGTTCAACAATCAGGCTTGAACAAAAAAATTAAATAAATAAATAAATAAAAATCAGTAAAATTTAGCGGCAGATTGCGGAAGAACAACCAAAAAGGAAACACTTTAAATCCCTTTTGTTTTGAGGAAAATCCTCAAAACAAAAGTCAGAATTTTATTTGTTCACATTCGAGAAAAAAATGGCAAGAGATTCTTCTCAATGATTTTCTCCACGCTACAAATTTTAAGAAAAGCATTGTTACGGAAAGTTCAGTTGAAGCACTGAATGATAATTTGAATGGCGAAAGCTTTCGAGAATTAGGGATTTTATGTCGAAATCCAAGTATCTTCATTTATAGTTTTTAATTGATATCTCCACAAATTAGTATCAGAGGATTATATTAAATGACCAAACATAAAGACGGGAAAATTACGAATCTATCGATGCCTGATGGTTCGATGGTCAGTTCACTGGTGTTCGGGAGAAGTTACTCGGACATAAATACATAGGTACATACGCTCAGTTTTAAATTATATAAGATAAATTTATGGTTGAATCGGAACGAAAACCGGAGAAAAAAAAATGTTTAGAGACCTGGTTTTTTTTTTTTTTTTTTTTTTTCCTTTTTTTTTTTTTTTTGAGCAATCACTATTGCTTATTGTTCTCACTTGACTGTTTTTGGCGTCCTATCATTTTATTTTCCCACCCCCACCCTCCGCTCCATCACCGTCGACCGGCTCCTCACGATGCTGCTCCTATAGCGAAAGCCGTCTCCAGGTTGCATCCATGTCCTACACACACGCGCATACATACACACACACACACAAACACATACACCTACACACACATACACAAACACATACACACACATACACACACGCATGCATACAGACACCTACACACACAACTACCCACACTTTTATACCTGCAGACAGGCACACATATGCTTACATACAAATACACATACCCCCCCCCACACACACATTCATACACACAATTACCCACACACTTATGCCAGCACACAGACACAAACACACATGCCTACACACACATACACATACCCCCTACCCACAAACACACAAATACACACGCCTACATACACACACTCGTGATTGTGAAAAACATAATTTGAATTCAAGATGTCAAAATTCATATTAATTTTTTTTTTTTTTGAGCAATCACGATTGCTTATTGTTCTCACTTGACTGTTTTGAATTCCTATCTTTTTATTTTCCCGCCAGCACCACCGTCGCGTCGACCGGCCTCACGATGCTGCTCCTCTTGCGAAAACCGTCTCCAGGTTGCGTTCATATCCTACGCACACACTCGTACACACACATACACACACTCATGCCTGCGCGCAGACACAAACACACACTCCTACACACACACATATACACATACACACACTCATGCCTGCACACAGACACAAACACCTATGCCTACATATGCCTACATACACACACACGAACGCCAACAGACACAGACACGCGTACACACACAGCACTGCATACACAACACGCACACACATGCATACATACACACATATACACGAACCCACATACATGCACCTACACAAACACACACGCGCAATCATACACACACACTCTCGTGATTGCGAAAAACATAATTTGAATTCAAGATGACAAAATTCAAATTATTTTTTTTTTCCTTGCCCTACCTTAGCGTTCCCCATTCTGCCCGAACCCGGCGCACAGTGTGGCATAGTGGGCAAAAATCCACCGAACTCGCAGGTTTTGAGCTAGGATCTTCTATTATAGCTCAAAATGCGGCAAAATTCTTCGACAATTTAGTAGTGGTGCTACAATTTTGAATTTCTTAACCCCCTAAGCGCCGCGTAGCTCAGAATGGACCCAAGTCGTGATTTTGAAAACTACAAAGTATGACCATATTTTTTCCGTGATATGTGGCTCAATGCTTAGGATAAATCGAGGAATTGGATGATAAAACACAACTTTTGATCGCTGCTGGGTGTTTAGAAATGCTTTTTTCCACCGTATAAGTCATTAAAAACATGATTTTTCAGGTTTTTCCGTTGAAAAAATGGGTTTTAACGAACTTCACACACCTCCCGCTAAAGAACAAATATATATTTTAATTCTAAACTACAAGTTTTCAATCATTTTCCAAAGTTCAAAAGTTCCAAACCTCCCTAAAACAACGAAAAATTGCTCAAAGTCCGAATTTCAGCTCGAGATCCTAGCATTGCCCACGGGAGTACATCTGTGCAATAGCGCAAGCAGCTTATTTTATATGTATACATTTATATGTATACATTTCGAGAATAAATCGTCTGCGTTCGAATAAAGACCTTTACATTTAGAATTTCCGAATGCTTTTGATGTTTTTAAGAAAATTTAATGTATTAAAGTAACAGTTGAACAAATGTGTAGACGCAAAATTAGTATGTTGTCTGTTTCCTCGGAATAATCGTAATATTTGATTTGTAACAGGTATTTTCACTCTTTTACGTAAGTGTTTTTGTTGGAATTCTAACATAAAACATAAAAACACATGTTAAAATTTCAATGTGTTTTAAACTAAACAACTAATGCTCAGATGAACCCTTTTAGCCCCAGTTTTGTTCCTAACAACATCATTTATAGGTTATAATACAGCTGAATTTGAGGTAAGGCTGAAAGGATTAATGAAATTATATGATTTTACTTCACTCTATTTAATTTAAAAAACAAATATTTACAAATATATGTCCATTAGCTTTCAATTTAGAAGCATGAGAAATAGTAAAGACATGTTATTTTAACTTTATTATAAAGTTTAATAGAATTTATATTAAAATTTATGTTGTTTTGTTGGTCTTACACGCAGAAACAAATTTAAAAAATGTAATTTACATAATTTTTTTAAAAATATTTGTAACAGAGGACAAAAAGAGTGAACCTACCTATTACAATTCGAATATTATGATTATTCCGAGGAAACAGACAAACATACTAATTTTGCGTCTACACATTTGTTCAACTGTTACTTTAATACATTAAATTTTCTTAAAAACATCAAAAGCATTCGGAAATTCTAAATGTAAAGGTCTTTATTCGAACGCAGACGATTTATTCTCGAAATGTATACATATAAATGTGTACATATAAAATAAGCTGCTTGCGCTATTGCACAGATGTACTCCCGTGGGCAATGCTAGGATCTCGAGCTGAAATTCGGACTTTGAGCAATTTTTTGGTGTTTTAGGGAGGTTTTTACCTATTGCACTTTGGAAAATGATTGAAAACTTGTAGTTTAAAGTTAAAATATATATTTGTTCTTGAGCGGGAGATGTGTGAAGACCGTTAAAACCCATTTTTTCAACGGAAAAAACCTGAAAAATCATGTTTTTAATGACTTATACGGTGGAAAAAGCATTTCTAAACACCCAGCAGCGATCAAAAGTTGTGTTTTATCATCCAATTCCTCGATTTATACTAAGCATTGAGTCACATATCAGGGAAAAAATATGGTCATACTTTTTAGTTTTCAAAATCGTGATTTGGTTCCATTCTGAGCTCTGCGGCGCTTAGGGGGTTAAGAAATTCAAAATTGTAGCACCACTACGAAATAGTCGAAGAATTTTGCCGCATTTTGAGCCACAATAGAAGATCCTAGCTCAAAACCCGCGAGTTCGGTGGATTTTTGCCCACTATGCCACACTGTGCGGCGTCTTTAAGCACCTGCAATTAGTGAAAGTAAAATATTCTGAGGTTGATATACAAACTTAGTCCTGCTAATTGCTCCGTCTGCAAAAATGGCTGGTTGAGACCTCGCCCATCAAAACGACTGTCGCCTGAGATATCATTAAAAAAAACTTTCCTTCATCATCGCCCTCACATTTTACCATTCCTGTGTGTATGTGAAGAGAAAGTGCGAAGGTCACACAAGTTCAACAACATATTCCTACTAATGGGTCACATTATCTTAGAAATCTACGTTTTTATCCTTTTCGATCGCTTCCGTTCCTCAACCGTAATAATGCACCGAGTCAAAAGACAAAGAGCCACTTAAGCTCGCTGCACAGTTCAATGTCGCACAAATGACATTAGCTCAAACAATTACTTTTTGCTGGAGCAATTTTACAAAGGACCGTTCGGTCATGCTCTCGGATTCTGTTTTTGTGAATGAAATCCAGGGCCGCCGAGAGCCAAGGCGGGTTGGTAACTTGTCAGTTTCGTTGTCAGACCTGCTTGCAGGAGCGGATGCAGGGCCGCCGAGATTCAAGGCGGGCCCCTTGTCAATTTGGTCGAGGGGCCCCCCTCCAGGGGTGGATCCAGAAATTTTTGAAAAGGGGGTCAAGTTTCAATGACCAACGTGTTATATCTCTTACTTGAAAAAATATCAGTTAAGCATGGGTATCAATCCCCCCAAGGGTGAGGAGGGGGGGGGATTTTTTTCAGTGGCGCAACCTGTGCCATGGATTATATTCCCCCTTATTTTCATCAAAAATTTCTTAAGGGAGATAAGCTGGTCACGTTACCATAAGCTCGGAATAAATGAGATAACAGCTATAAAATAGTTGGATACATTTATAAACACATTTTACAGTACACACGCGCAAGTTTCTATGTGGAAGAGTGCTCAGGAAATACGTTAAGCTTATTAGAGATGATTGTTCTAATGAAAATTATCATAAACTCAAAATGGCAATAGCTTAGTAAAAGAACCCAATAAATCCTTAGAATTATGACGCACTGAGAAGAAATACTTTACAGAACGAAGCAAAAAAAAGGTTAACATTGATTCCATGTACTGTTTTTCTGGATCTATTAATTTGAAGTTCGATAATAAATAGTTAGAAAAAAATCTTGTCACAGGGGGGTCAGCTGACCTTTTGACCCTCCCCTGAATCCGCCCTTGCCCCCCTCCATAACTAAAACTTTCAAAATTTATTTATACTACTTCGATTCCAAAGCGGGCCCCCGCAAGGGGCGAGCCCCTGGTTTCCGATTAAGCTGACATGGCCTCTCGTCAGCCCTGGGCGGATACAAGGGAAAGTTCATGGGGCTCGTGACACCCCCCCCCTCCCCTAAGCTGTCAACAATAGTATCTGTCCACATTGCGTTCAAACACTTTATGAGTAAAATGTAAGCGATTTCAGTGTCATTTCACAAGCTCACACTTCTTTGCACTGGAAAAGGGGTACCTTGTAACCCCAAAACATGTGTCAGCAGTAATTTGCAATTTTTGTGCATAAAAACTTTGGTAGTATATTCTCGTTAAATCTCTTACTCCAATTCCAAATACTCGTACACATATTTTTAGAGAGAGGGAGAATTCAGCTTCTGTTTTTGACAGTGATCAATCATTACTAGAATATGAGAGCAGAAATAAGGAGAATTCGTCACATATGAAGAGAAAATTATTTCCCAAAATGAGTTTTATTGTTAATGTAATATTCGTACAAAAATAGATGTTAAGAATATTTTTGAAAAATTTTCAATATATTCTGGGGTGGACTGGTGGACACGAGTCCCGTGCCTGCCCCCTTCTAATTGCGCCACTGATTCTCGTCGCCTTTTATGCCTGTTAAAGGGTAGGTGAGAAAATTTCAATTCCTTTTTTTTTTTTAGAATTAGGAATAATCGAAGTATTCGTAAATGATCCGGAAAACGGCGAAATAATTTTCAGGTTCGTGTTAGACTAAGTAATTTTATGCTATTATTTACTAAAAACATGGACCATTACAATGCTTGAAATAGATGAGATGGGATATTACATTTTAAACTTTTTTTTACAAAATATATTTAATATAGCTTTTTAACAAACAAACAAACAAACAAAAAAAAAAAAAAAAACGAATGATTTCAGTTTTAGCTGAAACTAGAACGTATTTAAAAAATTACATTTATGAAGCCTAACAGAATGAAAATTTAACTCTATTGTATGAACATTTCCTCAATAAAAAAATTACTTTGTAAAAAATCATTCCGTTTAGACGATAATTTTGGAAATATGTTTCGTCCATTCTTCCTTTCAATGTGTCTAAACTCAGCGGTTTCCAACCGGTGGTTCGCGAACCCCTGGGGGTTCGCGAGTGGTTTTCAAAGTGTTCGCGAAATAAATATTGTAATGGCGGAGTTTTAACATACCTTCTTTATGATGAAGTCTCATGTTCAAGCGGTTTCAAGCAAATTTTGCTCCTTTTTTATTTGTCTCTCGCACATCCGGTACTCTTATCATTAAAATATTTGCGTACTTCCTGACATATTTTACGTTTAAATAATTTAATCTGTTATTTCAAAGCGCCGCTTTTAGCGCTTCCATTGAGAATGACAGCCCTGAAGCCATGCTGAAAAAGCTCTACTTATGAATACATCTTCAGATGAAATAATTTGAAAGCGTTCGCTTCCTCAGAAGCGAACGCTTCTGAGGAAGCGAAGGATCGGAAAAAATGATTAAACTTGATGAAAATGTTACGTAGAGCATACGCGAGCGTCTAAAATATTTTCTTGTTTAGTTTCTTTACCATAAATTTGAGTCCGAGGAAGAGCTATCGCTCTGCTCTTGTGTTGAATCAAAAATGCATAGAAGTGAGATCACACTGTTGTTTGTCGCTATAATTTTCACACTGCATATTCTACAATTTACTTCGAGCTTTATTGTCGAAAAAGGGGAAGAATAGCTATAACGAGAAAATTCCCCAGGAAGTATCAAAAATTAATTACTATAAAAAATTTTCGTGGGTGAAAATTTCGCATTGTAAAGTTTACGCAGTAAAAAAAAAAAAAAAAAAAAAAAAAAAAAAAAAAAAAAAAAAAAACTTCTTTTATTTTTCAACAAACGCATTTTACTCCGCTCTTACAGCATAATTACAAGAAAATTTTTCAGAAATCAAACTATTAATGCACGCAATATATCTTTATCAAGCAGCTAGGCTCGTAGTCCTTTTTAAGAAGAATTAAACCCACAGATCTTTCTCATTTTACTGTAAGAAAAAAGTTCATTTACTTAATCTGAGACAGTTCCCTGAAAGGTAATTTAAAGATATCATTATTTATTTGATTTCTGATTTAGTGTAGTAGAGATAAATGTACCCTTGTGTCAGAAAAATGTCAGCTAAATTTTTGGCCTCTTTGTTCCACAAATATCCCATTTTCAATTTTTTTAAAAAAGTTGATTGAAGCTCAACGCAGAACAATCACTGTGTTTATTTTTTGGTGAATTTCTTGTGCATTCATTTTTTTGGTGATCATTTTAGTTCATAGCAATATTTTTGATTCTATATTTTGCAAGCATCATCAAACGAAAAAAAAATCTCCCAAATTTTATCGTCTATGTGTGTTAGTGCGAGCTTTTTTTTTTTTTTTTCTTACTTATTACCTAGTACCCAAGGGTTCGCCAACTTCTTTCGGAGTTTAGTAGGGGTTCGCATAGGGTAAAAGCAGTGGCGTAGCTAGACCCGACTTTCGGGGGGGGGGTTACTTCTTTTATATATATATATATATATATTTTATATATATATATATATATATATATATATATATATATATATATATAATCGCTTGGAATTTTTTCCTTTTCTTCTTTTTTTTTTCTTTCTCTTCTCTCTTCTTTTTCTCTTTTTTTTTTGAGACTGACTTTTCGGGGGGGGTTTTGTCCCCAAAACCCCCCCCTTAGCTACGCCCCTAAAAGGTTAAGAACCGCTGGTCTAAACTATTATTGAGTCTTTTTTTTTTTTTTTTTTTTTGACAAATTCATTCAGTATTCATGTACTGAAGAGTTCAAATTAAAGACTTCTAAAAACTCACAAGCTTGATTTTGTAAAAATTTAATGAAATTGGATGGAAATTAAGCTCAAACATTTCTGGGTCCCTTCCGAGTCTGCGTTATTGGGTCTTTTGGTATGTAGTTACGCCACTGGATATAATCTTTCTTTTGCGAAGTTCAGCAAAATTACAATTAAGGGAAAAAGGTTTTAAATAAATATGAATTAATTTCAAGTAACATGTCTCCATCGAATGATCAGCGATGTCGAATCTTTGATTTATAAGCTGCAAGAGAGCAGAAGGAGGAAGGAGGATCGATGTTCATTGTTCTTTGAGCTTACAATTGACATTTCAAAACATATATATATATATATATATACACACTTAAAAACATTTTTTTGTCGCAAATAGTGGATAATCTACGCATTAACGGTCGACTTTTTAATAAAAATATAATTTATTTCTTTGTTATTATTGTAGCAGCAGCAGCCCAGCAGCAGCACTTTTACAAGGAAAAATCAGATGAGAAAACGTCGCAGTAGTGGAAACTTACGTCGGGGTTTCATTCCAAACTTATGAATGAAATTGCCAGAAGAAAAAGTTAGAGAGAATGCATCGCTCCACCCAATCAGAGAACAGAGTAGTTGACGCTTGCGTAGAACACGATCCCTACGTGATGTACATAGATCCATGTAACTCCTTCTCCTTATCCTTATCGCCTATTTGGCGATGCGTTTGTTGTCGTCAGTGGATTCCCATTCGAGAGTTCGCACACCTAACATCTCTAGACATGGGCGTCCCTAGGGGGGGGGGGCCCCCCTAGAAATTAGAGTTTTCTTGCTTTTAGTACCTTTTTCTTTGCAAAAAAATGCAAAAGCATTTTTCTATGAATAAGTTATTAAAAATCTCAAATTTTAATAACTCTAATCTGTTCTGAAATCGGTTTCCATGGGGAAAATATCCTGCTGAACCCAGGGGCGTAGCTAAGGGGGGGGTTTTGGGGACAACCCCCCCCCCGAAAAGTTAGTCTCAAAAAAAAAAAAAAAAAGAGAAAAAGAAGAGAGAAGAGAAAGAAAAAAAAAAAGAAAAGGAAAAAATTCCAAGCGATTACATATATATATATATATATGTATTAAATATATATATATATATATATATATATATATATATATATATGTATTAAATAAATAAATAAATATATATATATATATATATATATATATATATATATATATATATAAAAGAAGTAACCCCCCCCCCCCCGAAAGTCGGGTCTAGCTACGCCACTGGCTGAACCATAGAGAAAATATCTGAGCCCAAACTCCCTTAAAATTTTGCATATGGATGGGAGTCTATGTCTCCATTAACTACTTTTCGAGAAAAATCAATTTAAATGTAATGCGCCTTAGCTTAAATTCTTATAGAACCGACACTTCTCAAAACTGACCATTTCTCAAAAATTGGTTAAGTTTTGTTTTCTGTTGTGGCTGTCTTGCATTTTAATAGAAATAATAAAAATGCACCAGGACATGAGTATAACTCAAAATCGACAGTTTTTGACTTGTAAGGGCGTTGTATTAGGTGTGCGAATTGTCATCATCTGCACAGCACCTATCAGTACCACCATCTTCATTTTCTTTGTTGTAATTTTTATTATAGCACTTCATTTCATTATAGTTGCACATTGCTCATGCAGTATTCTGCGTGGGCAGGCAGGACCATAGCCTGGTGGAGGTGGCATTATAGAGCGATACCCCCACCTAATGTGACTGATGCTATGCCTTTAAAATTTACACTTTAAAAGGGAAAAATTCTGGGGAAAGTCTCAACTCCTCCCTACTATAAAGCCAACAAAGATCCTCCAAAACTGAGTTTCAGAAACTTCGATTTCTAAAAATTTCTGGAGAGAACGAAACTCTATCATCTCATACTTCATCAACGGCGGCCTACAATCGCATTTGCAGGGCTTCCAGTTTCGGAAAATATCCGCAGGAGAGTTCCAAGCCGCATCCCTTCTACTAACGTCATATCCGTACAATTACGATTTTAGAATTTTAATTCCAAAAACTTCCTGTGTGTGTGGGGGGGGGGGAGAAGGAGCCTAAAAACTTCAACTTTTTTCCTCTCTAACATTGCTAAAAGTGGGCTGAAATCGCGTTTTCAGAACTTCCGTATAACTTCATTTCCATTCATAACTTCCATTCAGAACACCGCATTCATTTGGTCATCACTCATCATTACACAATAACATTTAGCAGTTTGGTGGTTTTTCAAATGAAAAACAACTGTTTTAGTGGGAGGAGTAATTTTTTTGACTATTCAACAATCATAGTGACTACGAAATAAAGATTTTTACATAGAAAAAGTAGACATTTTCAGAAAGGAAGGGAAAATATCTAGTCGCAAAGAAAATTGCTATTGAATCATTATTCTAAACTTTTCATTGCAATGACCTAAGGAAGAGACTTGCAGCAGGCCCGTTCTTTAAGGGGGTCAAGAGGATCTTATTGACCTATCGGCTGTGGCTCTGATATATTTATGTACAGCGAAATCTCGTTACAACGAACTTAGGGAACAGTAAATTTTGTTCGTTACAACAGTAATTTCGTTGTAATGGAATTCAAGCAAAGTATTTGCGACCAAGGCCGTATCCAGAATTTTTTTCGGGAGGGGCCCGGATTCGCACTTTGCCCTAACCATGGATGTAGGACTACCTCCATGGCCCTAACACACACACACACACACATACACTCATATATACATATACATATAAACATTCATACACGCATAAAAAAATTAATATAGAAGATGTTTTTTGTCTCGATCTTTAATAATTCCACTGTTGGACTTGTTATTTTCATTTTAATTTCTTATTATTTTTTTATTTACCTTGTAGTGGTAAGGATAACAGGAGAGTGTCCCTTTAAGTCGAATGTAGAACATCCATAATTTCAGGGAGTCCGGGGGTTTCTCCCCAGGGAATTTTTTTGAAAAATAGATATACAAATCTGAATTTTGAGGCCTTATATGGGAGTAATTGAGACTACAAAAATCTGAAGTAAAATAGACAAACAAAGTCTTTTAAAAGTTATGCATTTTTTTGCAAATCAAGATCAATCAAAATAAAAATTGCTCGCACGACAAATCGGTGACATTAATCGACAGAGAGGAAAAACGAGAGAGAAGAAAAGAAAAACATATCATCATTTGCGCATATAGGTTTTTAGTGCAGTTTGTTTTTGATCAATTCTCCAACATCCCCCCCCCCTCTTTTCATCAAATGCTACTGTATAAAAATTGTACAAAATCGTTTAAAATAAATGGTGTAGAGATTCAGAAAATAAGAACGAAAGAGTAATTAATATTCTGGCCATTTGGACAATTCATACTTTATTTTCTTGATAAGAGACAAAATTGAAGAACTTTTCAAGGAATTTCAAAAACTTAAATAAATTTCAAAGACAGTTAAAATTATTTAAAGCATTTTATTTGCACTTTTCAGAATTTGATTGCACAGTCTTACAAAATGAGTACGACACCCGTTTTAAGTTAAAAATAAATGCACACAAACAAAGAAATATTTCTCAAAACAAACATTTTTTTTAAAAAAACTTAGTAACTTAGTTTAACTTTTTTTAAAGTAGTGTAGAAAATGAAATAGAGTAGAGTAAGTCTTATTTTTTTTTTCTTCTCATGCTTAAAATATTAACAGTATGCAGTAGAAGTAGGATAAAAACAAGCAATGTCAAAAGAACTTCTAAAATACTGAATTCGGTATTAAATAAATGGCAAGCCATAGATCATATCAGTCACAGAAATTGATCTTAAAAAATATGCTACAAAAACGCGAGAATCATAATTTTTGCATTTTTTACTCAGGATGTATCAAGAGCTGAATTTGGCACATCTTGTAAACCAGATACTAGCCTTTTCGGTACAAAACATTTCGGGGGGGGGGGGCTATCGGGCTTCCCCTCTGGCTACGGCCTTGTTTGCGACCGAAAATTTACTTTGCTGAAATAGATATTTCGTTGTAACGGGATTTCATTGTATTTCCAAATTTGCGGGTGCATTTTTTTTTTTTTTTTTTTGTTACTTTTCGGACTAATTTAGTTTATAGACTTTGACCTCAGGCCCGTCATTTACGGTTTTTTTTTTTTTAAATCAAACACGCCATCATTTTGTACATATTCAATACTTGCTAAACTCAACAAATTACGGGATGACATATGTGAAAATTTAACAGACTTTGTCCCCCCCCCCCCCCCCGGAAAATTTCTACACGACGCTCCTGCTTGACACCCCTGGAAAATTTTGAAAAGACCGGCCTGACTTACCGTATTTTTTATTTGAATTGAATTTATATAATACACGGGGATGAAATACAGTGAAACCTGTGTAAGTTGACCACTTGCGGTGCACTACTTTAATGGTCAACTTAAACAGGTGGTCAACTTACAGAGGTTGATTTATACGATAAAGGCTAATTCCGTGCCTGAAAAAGGCGGTCAACTTAGACACGTGGTCAACTTACAAGGGTGGTCAACTTTACAGGTTTTACTAGTACAAGGAAAATAATACTAAACGATACAGTAATGTTTAATTTTAAATTTGCATGTTGCTTTGAAATTCGTATGTCATGCAAAATAAAACATACAAATAATAATAACACAAAACAAATGATGTTTAATTGAAAGGGTTTAGTTTTGGAGATTAGGTACGTGTTGTGCAACTGTGACATGTCAAAATCTTCAGCCAATCGCGCCAATTCTTTGTTCGGAGAGAACTCTCGTCATCATTCGAAAACACGAGTTTTGGGAACTTTGGCGAAAATACCAATAACGGCAACCTTTCCCTTCTTTTGCTGCTTTCCAGTGGTCGAAGCTGAAAAAGACTCATCACTCTTCTTTCGTACACATAACTAGCGGTTGCTGCAGGCCGCACATATCGCTGGCGACCGCTGCTGGTAGATGTACTGCTGGTTAGTTCATCTGCAAAAAAATTCGAATAGAATACACTAATTTTTTTAAAAAGATTCCCAATTTTACCATCACAATTTTTTCAAATACGCTTATCAATTGTTGTTGGAAGAGTGGTGCGCACTTGTTGAAAATGTCATTTTGTAATTATGATATAGTGTTTTGCTGAATATCTTCGTATCTCGATTGAAATTTTGTTAGTTCCGAAATCTAAAATGTGCCATTAGTTTCGAAATAAGCATGGATCTTTTGTGTTGTGAATCCCAAAATCTTACTAGAGCTTATGAAGACCCTGTGTTATTAGAAGACTCGAGAGTGTTTGAAAATTTATTAGTTCTTGAAGAACGGTATATGCTATCTTCATGTTATTTCAAATGTTTACAGACTGATTTAAAACCTTTTATGCGAACTGTTGTAGCAGAATGGATGCAAGAGGTAAATTATTACTTTTTATAGATTGTGATCTGTTACTTTCGATAAATGAGTGGACTTTTAAGTTTTGTTTATTAAGTCTTAAGTGTTGCATGATTTAGAACACTCTAAATCTTTTAGAGTGCTTAGTTAAAATTTTCAGTTCAAATTAACTTTTTGTTCTGAATAGTATTTACAACGAAACTTGGGGTTAATTATATGCAACAACTAATTTACTTTGAATGTGTCGATTTTCAAATACTAGTACGGCACTTTTCCAAAAAAGTTAAATTACATTTTAATGTGGAATTCTTTGTTTACTTTCTTATAAAATCGTGTTCTGGTTCTACGAGTATTTTATTTGTATAAATCACTTTACTAAAATGAGAATTTCAAGAACTCAAGTTTATTTTTTAGCTGAAATTTAAAATTTTTCTGTGAAGTTCTTATTTATTTAGGCATTCAAAAAATCAGTTTTACTGCAAGAAAATTCATTTTGAAAATTTGTAACTAGATTTCTTTATATTTCGTTTTATCGTAAATTTTTTGGCACACTATTCGCAATTCCAGTCAACTACATGAGGCGCTGCAATCCTTGGCTAATGGCGGTTGAAAGAGGTAAAAAAAACTAATGCTGTAACTTTTAACCTGCTAGTGAAAGACGGTAAATTTTCATCATGTTTTTGGTTTTTTTTCATTTCTAATCTTTTCAACCACTGCCACTGCTGCCTGAAGCCTATATTTTACCACAAAGGAAAGACATGGAACAGAATGTTTTACCTTTTTCGGTATTTGTTTAAATCACTGCAAAGTCAGGGCCTAATTATAGCACAGGCCAACTAGGCATGGGGCCCCATCTTCCTAAGAGGCCTCAAATTTCCTAAAGAATTATGCATACTAATAAAAAAATTATAATAACTTATTAATCGCGAAAAATTTCCTTAAAGGAGAATTTTTATTCATTCTGCTATTAGTAAATTTACCATGTCACAACTATGAGGAGCTCTGAAGGGATTCATAAATACACATGGTTACTGATTTACGTAATTCTGGGATAGACAAAGAGGTCCCAAAAATGAATTCCGACAAGGACCAAACCTGTAACCACGGTATCCCACTATACAGGGGGCCTCCAAATTATTGTGGGCCTAGGGCCTCATTTTAGTTAGTCGGGCTCTGCGCAAGGTGGCGAATTCAAGTTCTAAAGCTGCGATTTTTTAAAATCCATTTATGCAAAATATTAAAATCAAAACTCGGAATATACATATTTCTGAACTGCGTAAAAATATTGTAATGGAACAGTTGTAGCATTGAGCGTAATGAACTTAGTTGCTTAATAGCTTTGGAGCTTAATGTTATGTAGCTTTATAAAGATGTTCTTAGTGTTGACATTTCTAGTTACTTGAGATTTTTGTGTAATAGAGTAAATGAAGCTTTTTAAAGAGCAACACAAATGTTACAAAATTGATTTTTCAAATTCTGTCGAATTTTTACCTTTTTCCTCTGAATTTCTGATGAATTCTAATTATTTTTTGCATTAAATGTAAAAGTTAGTGTAAAGCAGTGTTCCTTAAATGTAATCTCTAATTCAAACATGTTTACCTTGAAATATATGATATACACAGGGGTTCCTACCTCCCCCCCATAAGAGCAAGGGCGCACCCCTCCTAAATACTGCAAAGGCCCCTATAAAGCAAGAGCCTCCCCCAAAAAAGTAAAAAATACACCCTCAAAACAACCCCCGTAAAAATTGCAATGCCCTAGTCTGCGCCATGACCCCCCCCCCCCTACCACCTTAGGTGGGCACCCCTGATATAAAAATATGGTAACTTCCATCTTTTTAAAACTCGAATAACGGTAAAACAGCCTAGAAAATCTTTTTTTTATGGTGAGTCATTATCGATATAAGCTTATTTACACTCTCTTTTTACATGATTAAATTGAAACTATTTAATTTTTTTTAATATCAAGAATGATTATTTGATAGCTTTTTTGCTTCGCATTTTATTAATCGGCCTTAACTTTCGTTTCCAAAGTTAAAATTTTTTTAGAAATTAGTTATTACAATTCTATTTTAATGTGGAGCATGCTAGATACTAAACATCACTTGTAAGAGTATTCTACTCTAGTAATAAGTTGCGAAATATTTGTTATAAGCTATTTGCAACTCCAGAGCTCGAATATGCTACCTTGCAGTGAATAACAGTACTAAAGAAAAAGGTAAAACATTCCATTTCATGTGTTTTCTTTGGGGGTAAATTACAGGCTTCAGACAATTTGTGATGTAATATAATTTCAGAAGAATAGAAAACAAAGCTTCCCACAAACACGATGAAAAATTACTGTCTTTCACTAAGCGTCAAAGCAAGTTACTAGTTACGGCATTTGTTTGCTTTACCTTTTTCATCCGCCATTAGACTGGTTGCAGCGCCCCCTATAGTTCATTGGAGTAGCGAATAAGTAAGTAGAACTGGAAATATCAATAAAAATGAAAAGTAACAAAATTAATTATTATAAAAATTGAAAGAAGTGATGCATAAAAAATCTTATAAAACATTCATGTTTTGTGCTACAGAATACAAATAAACTGACGATGATAAATCGCATCAGGTGTGGCAATTTATGTAGTTCGTTTTAAGAATTCCAAGTCGCCAGCAGACCGAATACATTCCGAAGACTTTCATTGCTTTTATTCCATTGTACTTTTGATGCTTGAAAATGTCAAAACTACTTAGTATAACATTTCGATTCAGAAATACATATTTTCACACGTCACAAGCCAACCTTTAACAATGAATTCAGTAAAATGTTCTTTAAAAGGATTGTCAACCTTGCTTCATTTTCTGTTATCGAATAAATAACACGGTTTAAAAAGCCGGGCAGTGTGCCAATCCCTTTAACCGTGACCGCTCCGCTGCCCCATCTTATGTCGGCTCTCGTTTATGAAGGTAAATCTTCGCAGAAAGGCAATTTTGAAGTTTTTCTCACAATTTTGATTTTGTCCTGTTTTTTGTTTCAATAAAGAAAAGCGAACCTTTCTCACGGAATCCTCGCAAATTATTCTTTTACTTAGAAGTAAGACTTCCGTCTTTTGTGTGTGATACGCTTCGTAACGTTTCGTTACAAATGAGAAAATTGAACCTGCATAATTCTTTTATTGATTTTTTTTTTTTTTTTGGATTGTTATTCGCAGGTTGCGTTCATCAATACTTCCCGTTTGACAAATTTTATCTTTAATTTCCACTCATCGTTCAAAATAGCGCTTCCCCCTCCCATCAATCCCTTTGGATTTCAACGAAAGTTCTAAAATAAAAGTTCGAACACATGTTAGAGAATTTCATGAAAGTATGTGATTCGTTACAGTTACAGAAACCTGCAACGATGTTGGCTTTATTTATTTATTTTCAGGAATGCTCGCAAAAATAAATTCTTTGTGGCGACTCATTTGTAATTACTGGGGACTTATCTATATTAAACAAAAAGCTAAAAAGAGTACCAGAAGTGAAAAACGAAAACTTTTCTGGCATAGTGCAACGATTATTAAATCGCGAAAGAATAAAAAATTTAAAAAACGCCTCCTTGAAACCTTTTCATAAATTCCCGATCTCAAATGCTGATTATTCTCACATGCAAGTGCGTAAATTTCATGTAAAAGACTTTTTCTTAGTCTAAGTCGCTAATTTTAAATATCAGACATCCGGAGATCGGATTTTTAACGACTTTAAACACTTTACTATTCGCAACTCCAATAAACTATAGTGGGCGCTGCAGCCACTGTCTAATGGCGGATGAAAAAGGTAAAACAAACACACGCGATAACTTATAACTTGCTTTGATGCTTTGTGAATGACAGTATTTTTTCATCGTGTTTGTGGGAAGCTTTCTTTTCTATTCTTCTGAAATTACACTACACCACAAACTATCTGAAGCCTGTAATTTACACCAAAAAAAAAAAAAAAAAAAAAGTGGAATGGAATGTTTTACCTTTTTCTTTAGTATTGTTAATCACCGCAAGGTAGCGTATTCGAGCTCTGGAGTTGCGAATTATTTTTGCATTATGTGCACAATTTCTCAAAATTAACAAAATATATATTTGTTTTGAGTTAAGTTTATTTACTTATTTTTAAATCGGATACAACTGTTTTTATAGTTATAATTTTGGTCTGCAATAAGATAAAAAGAAATCACCACGGCTCTTAGCCGAGATAATATATAGGCGGATCTTAGTGACTCCCAAAGCAAATATTCCTGTTAATTTCCATCGCTCAGTGCGGCTGACAGATTAATGTGAGAAAAATTCCATCGGTTCTTTAGTTCATCACCATATATCACGCTCTCTGAGATAATATGTAACCTTTTTATCTTCAATCAGGATTATGTTTTTCCCTTCAACAGTTGGCGACTTCTTAATCTGTTGGAACTCATGGTCTTTAAGATAATGCTATATATCAATTTTATTGAGATGCATTCATAAATCACAATGAATTTGATTCAAATTTTTAATTTATTTAAGAGTAAATGATTTGACAAGCACAAGCACAACGAAATTTTGAAAACGAAATTCATCAGTGTAGTTATTCTCCCTCCTGCAAGCAGTTTATGTTGATTTTTCGGAAGAGAAATTTGTTGTTTTATGTTTGTTAAACGTTAATTTTGATTGCGAGGGAGGGAATTCAAATTATTTCTTTGGGATTTATCTTAGAACAAATTTCACGACAGACCGTTTCAGTAGATCTCCAGCCAATTCAAAATGTTCTGAAGGCTAGAGAGTTAAAACTAAAAACGACCAATAATTGGCCGTTATTTTTACATCCCTTAAAAAACTAGGACTAACCACAAAGCTGAATTCCGCAAATATCAATCTTCAGATCGCAGAATTCCGCTTTTATGATTTTTCCGTTTTTATTAAAGTTCTGAAAAGAAAAATACAAGATTTTTAAGGAAAAAAAAAATCCATGCTTGTAAAAAAACAAGCAACTTGATTTCTCCCCTAATGCTTTATATTGTTTATAGTTAAAGGAATTATAAGTAAAAAAGAAAACCAATAGCAGATGTTTAGAGATACTGTGTAACAACGTAAGCCTACTTTTCACGTGCAAACGATAGAACGCGTGCTTTGTTTTCAGTGCGACAATTTTATGCATCCTGCCCTTTTTCGACTATATCAATGATTTTGAATTTCTTCACGAAGTGAATAAATTTAATCTTTTTTAAAATTTCTGGTTTTAGACACAAGGAAAAAAGAATCCTACTAATTACCGATATTCTACAATTTTCAATTTTTGATTCGCGGAATTCTGGAAAACGACTTTCAGCTTTTTTTGTTTTTGAGCAGTCATTTGTACAAATTAATAAAATAAGCATTTCCGCGCTAATTAGTGAAATTCCACAAGTTAGAAACTTCAGATTCGCGGAGTTCCGCAAAAAACTTCTTGTGTTTGAGCAGTCACACGTATAAATAATTGAAAAGAGCATAAGCGAGCATGTGAAAATAAAGAAAATGCTTCTATTTTTCTGCAGAACAAATTCGCTTGATTATATTTGGTGTTGATCTATATAAAGATTTCAAACTCAAGTGAATCGTTCGGGGACAGTGAGTCAGGTAACATCAAGACCGAAGTGTTCTGTTCCAAATGAAATGGAACGTATGGTCTTGAGTAAAAATATGACAACCTGTATACATGTACAATTAAAAGCATTTAAAAAGAGTTTAAAAACTCTGCAAGCAGCTGTTTCGGGGTTACAAAATCAAACCCTCTTTTGGTTACTTGAAAGTTGTCGAACTCGCTGTTCCATCGTTCTTTTTTATGCACTGAAGAAAGGGTTTGATTTTATAACCTCGAAATAGCTGTTTGCAGAGTTTTTCAATAAATGCTTTTATTTGTATACACGTTGTCATATTTTTACTTATTTCATTGTACAATGTTTTCGACTACTTCTTTTACGTATGGTCTTGAGCTTTGTGATAAGCATAATAAAATTCAGGATTGTTTGTGAATTCGAGATAAACTTTCTTAGTCAATTTCTAGTTAATCAATAATATACTTATTTACTATAACTGCACAGCAACGAGCTCTTCTAGCATGTTCCGCTTTTCAGCTCCTTGATCTGCTTCAGGGTATATGGGACAAAAATAAAATCACTTCGAGCTATGATTTATGTACAAAAGCTGCGATAATTATTATTGTGCTGTTCTTGAAAAGTAGTAAATTATCATAATTCTATCATAAAGACCCGTTAATTAACTGGCGTTTCAATGTGTTAAAAATTGCTTTTCTTACTAACTGGTATTGAACCTAAATTTACCATCCCAAACAATGTAATTGCAAAAGTAGAATAATTGCACGATTGCACCTCCTTGATTATTAGTAATCTAGTAACCAGCGGTACCCGCACGGCTTTGTCCCTAGTAGAAAATAGAAAGGTCATTTGGTTCGTCTGTATATTTACAAATAATGGATGATGAATTTCTCGCCAATATGGCTATGTTAATTTGCTCGCCCATGTTTATGGCAATTTGCTCGTTCATGTTTATGGCAATTTGCTCGTCCACGTTATGATAATTTACTGGTCCACGTTATGATAATTTACTGGTCCACGTTATGATAATTTACTCGTCCACGTTATGATAATTTACTCGTCCACGTTATGATAATTTACTCGTCCACTTTATGATAATTTACTCGTAAACGTTATGATAATTTACTCGTTCATCTTGTGATAATTTGCTCGGTAAAATGGGCTTAAAATTTGAATAGAAAAAGAACAAAATCGAATTTTCGAAAAATCGCTTCGAGGTGGTCACCCTTATAATACGAGCTAATTTTGTGCCAAATTTCATGAAAATCGGCCGAACTGTCTAGGCGCTATGCGCGTAACAGACATCCAGAGATCCAGACTTTCAGCTTGATTATTAGTAAAGATTAATTACAGCTCCTAAAATTATTGAATATATTTATCGTATTTAAAGATTTTTTGGTTCAATGGAAAAGCAATAAATGTTATTGAGATTTTTAAAAAACATTCTTAGTGTTTTTTTTTATACACTATACCTCGGCAATAGAAGTGACACAACTCAAAAAATTTGAGTTGATGAGTTATGGCATTGAAATAAAAAAACAACGTAATATCCGTAAACTAACGGATAAACCGGATGTAAAATATCGGGAATAATACTTATTATTTGGTTACGAAATGCAATACAAATTCATGAGATTTTTATTTGGCAATTTTTAGGCGATGATTTTTGTTGACTTGTGTCACTTTTCTGTTGCTGGCGTGCGTTGTTACTTTTTGCCGACAAAAATTTATTTTGTCTTTTTCTTTATAGGTTTGTGAAGAAGAACGGTGTCAAGATGAAGTGTTTCCATTAGCAGTAAATTGTTTGGACAGGTTTTTGTCTTTAGTTAGGGTAGATAAAAGTCATTTGCAACTTCTAGGGACTGTTTGCCTTTTTTTAGCATCAAAATTACGTCAAAGCAAACCTCTCACAGCGGAAAGGCTATGTCTGTATACAGACCATTCCATAACAGTTTCACAAATAATCGTAAGTAAATTTCTTTTAGTTCTCAGTAATTCAATATATGGATAAAAACTGCAGAATTTTGTCGGGAACGCCCCGAACTTAAAACTTTTGGAATTGCGGAAATCCTCAATTTGCCGAATGGAGCTCCAAATGTCGCCAGATGATGATACTTTTACAAATTTTTGGAATTGCGAAAATTCTCAATTTGCCGAATGGAGCACCAAATGTCGCCAGATGATGATACTGTTACCGAATAGTCAGACAAAATTTACCGAATAAGGACATTTTTTGGAAAGTCACACTGGCCTTCCATCGGGGTGCCCCTGAGTTTGGTGCCTGACGTTAAAACATTTTTTATAGACACGTGTATTTATCAAAAACTAGAAAGTCGCCAGTCAACTGGTTAAAATTGCTTTTACATTTTGATAGTTGAAATTGTAACCCTCCTAACTCCAGTGGATTAACCCTAAACTCCAATAGATAGCGTTTCGTTTCTTCATTCCCTTGAAATGGCACAGTCTTGCGAGTAAAACAGTTTATCTACCGGATCGTGTTCAGCCTTGTCACGATAAAGTTTTCCCTGCATGTAAAACATTACCAAAACATATTATCAAATTATCATGCCGTGGCGCGAGTTTCATTGTTGAAACACGCGGGTTACTTGATCATCGGCTATTATATATAAGAGGATACGCAGAGACAACTTTTGATGTTCTGCGATGTTTCAAACAGTCGGCGGAATTCGAAATTTTTAAAGAAAAAATCAGCAGCGCAGCAGGAAATTTTACTTGAGTCCACTATCACCCCACTCGGGGTTTCATCCCCTAACGTTCCCACTCCATCTCGCTGCCCCCTTGATGTCTGTATCATATTGCATTGCCGGTTATCCTTGCTAATATTTGTATTTACGTGGGAAATCGGAAAACACGGATAATCGAACAACTTCCATGTCAACCGTATATAAGATTAAAGATGAACGGAAATTCTCACCCGGGATTAAATCGGGTACGAAAACTCCTACCAGTATCTCTGATCCGTACTTGATGTACTAAAAGAAATGCGCCATTCGGCGACGCCAATCACGTATGTTGCTTGGAGAAGAACAAATGGTTGCCAAGCAGACGATGAGAGTATTATTAGCTCACTTTTTTTATTCCCAAAAAAATCCCCAAAAGTATCCCCACCCCCGCCCCAGTGGCAAATCGTCTGGCAACCTGGTTGTTTACTTCTGGTCTATTTTTTTCGTTTACGCGTATAGATGTTTTTACTTCCTTTTACAAAAAAGGTAATATTGTATTCGCGAAAAAATTTTCACTCAAAATTCGGCCTTAATTTCCATTTTGCTCACCCCCGAATTAATGTTGAGTTTTTTTTCAACCCGACCACACGCTAATAAGTGCCTAAGAACGTATAAACACCCGAAATATTCATTTTGACATTCCTCGAGTTAATTACAACGAGTTTTCTCGTGACGTACATATGTATGTATGTGCGTATGTATGTCGCATAACTCAAGAACGGTATGTCCTAGAAAGTTGAAATTTGGTACGTAGACTCCTAGTGGGGTCTAGTTGTGCACCTCCCCTTTCGATTGCATTCGGGTGTTTCTAAAGGGATCTTTTGCCCCTTTTTGGGGGGGAAATCATTGTTAATTTCGATGGATACTCAAGTGGTGTTATAATTTAGCGCACACTTGGCAACATATCGAAAGTCTTTTTGTCGCCAAATTGGCGATTTTTTAAACTTATTTATTTATTTATTTTTAATCTGGTTTCAATTTGGCCACTGGTGGTGATATTTAGAGAGTAAACTATTGAATCGCATTAAAATTGCCAATAATGGGAAAATGACATTAAATTGGAGTAAAAGGAACATCAGCTCGTTTTATTTATTTATTATTATTTTTTTTTTGTTCTACTGTGAAAGCACTTATTTAAACTAAAAATATCGGTCATTTCGCGTACTCAAAATTTCGTTTAAAATGTGAACTGAACCGGAAGTTGAAAAACCCGCAGCGAAAAAATATTTCGTGGGCTTAAAATTTTACGATTACGATGAGCTCGCGAAAATAAGTGCTTTTACAGTCACTTATTTAAATTTTTAAAAATGTCAAAATATTGTACGCCTCTCTTCTCTCCCCATCTTCCACTCATTGTTAGAAATGAGTATTCTATGAAATTGATCTCTTGTTCTTCCTGTTCTGGTACATGTCACTCTTCCAGGAATATCAATAACGCTCTAGACTGGCAATTCTGAGTAGTGACCACTGGCTACCATAGTCACAAAAATGCTAGCCTCTTTTGACTTTCGGTAGCCATATTTAAAAATGTATAGTTAGCACAAAAGTTGTCGTAGTCGTGAAAGTTTGCTCTGGATTACGTCACCTTCAGGGGCGAACTGGATCCCGCAAAAGGGCGCCAAAAAAAGTGTTAAAAAAAATAATTTGGATTTTTACATCTTGAATTCAAATTATGTTTTTCGCAATCACGAGTGTAGGGGGGGATATGTGTGTTTGTGTGTATGGGGTATGTGTATGTAGGCATGTGTGTTTGTGTCTGTGTGCAGGCATGAAAGTGTGGGTAGTTTTGTGTGTGTAGGTTTTTGTGTGTGTATATGTGTAAGTGTCTGTATGTATGTGTGTGTTTGTGTGTGTGTGTGTAGGACATGGATGCAACCTGGAGACGGCTTTCGCTACAGGAGCAGCATTGTGAGGAGCCCGCCTGTCCGCGCTGATGGTGCAGAGGGTGGCGGTGGGAAAAATCAAAGGACCTCAAAAACAGTCAAATGAAAGCAATAAGCAATCATGATTGCTCAAAAAAAGAGAAGTGAAGTCGCACAAGTTTGTTTGTTAGCGTAATTTAAAAAAAAAAAAAAGGAAATTGCGCTAAAAAAAAAAAGAAAAAATATTTTTTTAATGAAAAAAAGCTGTTTAGGCTTGAGGGCGTATCGGGCCGGCGGGCCTCCGTGCCCTGTCACCTTGCGCGGCTGATTACGTCGATGGATACCTGGATTACGTCGACTGATGATGCGCTGAACGTCTATTTTTAGTCACGTCGCACAGGGTTGCCAACTACTCCGCAAAAATGGAGAAGCTCCGCAAAAAAGTTCTTTTGTTCCGCATTTTCCGGCCGAGCGTTTTCAAGCATGACATGGTGTTTGAAGCTGTTTGATTTTTATGCTAGTGCTTAAAATGATTTGTAATGCGCAAAAACAAATTTGGATTAGTAACTTTAGTTTTTTTATAGAATTTCATGCAAAATACCGGGCTGCTCTGCGAAATTTCAAAACTCTCCTCAAAATCATCACATATGCTCCTCTAATTGTTTCTCCAAGGTTGGCAACCGTACGTCGAACCAGTGGCGAATCCAGGATTTTATTCTAGGGACGGCTGATATCATTAAAAAATTATGTCTCTTTCACATCACCAAAGTTCATTGATGCAAACGAAGGCATTTCTTTACACTTTTGGTTGTAATTTTTGTTTATCAAGAGGTGTTAATGAGTGAGGTGCTCTGAGTCACACTTGTAAGTGTCTAAAATTTAGTATTCATTGGTTTAAATGTCAGTGTATATTAAAAGAAAAAAAAAAGAAAAATATCATGCATTTTAGAGACCAAAGCAAATTGAAGGCACAAACTTTAATTTTCGTTAGTTATGCAAAAAAAAAAAAAAAAAAAAATAGCTCATCAAAGATGCAGGTAGTGTAAATTAAATATAAGAAAGAAAACCTGAAAAATTGTGAACTAACAAGTTTAAAAAAGTGAGAAACAATTAAAGAGAGAGAGGGGGGGAGGAAAAAACAAGTAGCAATGAGGCCTGCAATTTGTTTTCTCTCTTTCTTCTCTTAGAGATGAAATAAATAAATTTTTGGCGCGGGTAGGGCAAAATTTCCGAAGTTCTAAAGGAAAAGTTCGGAAAATTAACATCTCCGTTACTATAGCAAATTCGTGTATCAACCTGAGGGAAAACGAATAAAATGATAAATATAAGAAATTATATCTTTTTTATTAATATTATTTTACATTAAGAAAGAATATAGTTCTGGTCTGGGGGCGACTGCAGCCTCATAGCCGCCCCCCTGGACTCGCCACTGCGTCGCACCATTTGCGACCGCTAATCTAGAGCTTTAAATATCTCAAGGAGTGTTTTTGAACCTTGAAAAGAAAAAAATCCTAGACGTTTCTATGAATGTAATTATTTCCTTCCTTTCATTCAGAAATCTTTCTTCGGGGTAGAAAAAAAAAATCAAACAGAAGATTTTTCACTACTTGCTCCCCACCCCCCTTTTTTCCCATTATAATATAAAGTTACATTGTTGCATTATGTTATGTTGTGTGTCATTTGCCTAATATGTCGATCGTAATGCCTCTCGCTCGCAGTTAGATGGCAAAGGAAATTGCAAGTGGTAATCGAGTCGTCACGAGAACGAGCAACGGGACTCGTTCGAGGTGGGGGAGGGGGAGAACCAGGATTTCTTGATAGTAGACTTCCTGTGGGAAACGGTCTGCTTCGCTGCATCGGTGGTCTTGTCAACTTTTGCGTCATGGGAATCTCACTTTGTCCTTGCCGATCGGGGGATCAGGCATAAAATGAAGTTGCAGGTTTTGGAGCCTCGGGAAAACGAAAGTGAATGCGAACCTGCTGCCGAGTTTCGGAAACGAAATGAAGACAATGTTTTGAAATGTAAGTGGCTGCCTGTTCTGTGCACTTTGTAGAGAAAGAGGTGTTCAGTATGCACTACCGCAGCCAAAAATATCTTCTGTAGGGGGATTTTTGATCAAAAATTTCTAGAGGGGAGTTTTGATCAAAAATATGGTTTTTTGAACAGAAATATCTTATGAAGGGGATTTTTTGATCAAAACAGCCCTTTCATATGCATAAACTACTGTATTACAATTTGCATTTATGTTAAAACCAATGCCTCTGAGGGGTGTTTTCACCCCTAAAACACCGCCCCCCCCTCTCGCTGCGCCACAGTCAGTATGTAGAAATTCAATTTACAAGGCCTACTAGTAGGTCGCCTTGAGAGGGCGCAGCTCGGAATCGGAGCAGGGGCGTGCACAGAAATTTTGGGGCCCGTCACAAATGAATTTTACGGGCCCACCTCCATATTATTTATCCCTCTACGACTCGAGATATATTTCACCAATCTCGGGTCCCCTTCAGGCTCGGGCTCGGGACAACGTGTGTCCCTTCTCTCCCCCCCCCCCCGTGCACGCTACTGAATCGGAGTAGTATAAATTTGACAAGATTAATAGGAGGGCGTCTGGGCTCTCTGCGGCCCTGTTGATTTGGTCGATTCGAAAAAGTCGGATGCCCTTTTCGATCTGTTTTCCATATTTACCCTTTCGTTGAGATGCTCGATGGCCTTTTTGTGAATTCGGAAAACCATCATCTCTGACTCAATTCTATAGAGGAAAAAAAAAAAAAATAATAAATGCCGAACAAAAATTTGAAGTGAAAAAAAAAAAAAAACTATGTACGAAACTTTTATTTGTATTTGTAAAACTTAGTTCTGTTGAAGATAGTTTATTTAATTATAAAAAATTTAACTTGTATTCATGAAAATAACCACTGAAAGTATTTTGAAAATCATTATGGCGTACAAATGCGCCTAGTTCTGGAGAAAAGGGACAATCCGATCATTTTGCCTTTAAATCTTAAATGCATATAATATTTTTAGAAAATTCTTGTTGAATACAGGTCCATGCATTCCTAATATAGTTTGAATTGTGATGTAGTATTATGCAAGTTGAGGATGAAAAACAAAAAGTCCTCTTTTCGGGGGGGACCCACGTAGGTAAATTCATATTCACTTCGCCCCTAACCTAAGGCTGTTGAATTTTGAATTTTTCACCTCTACTAGAATGTAATTTATTCAGGAAACGTAATGCCGCAGTTTTTTTTTTAAATATTAACTATTGTTTGAATTGTTCACGACTGTTTATGTGTCGAATTTCCTTATAAAAATTTATTCATATTACTTCTCGCAATAAACGGCTGAAACGTCTATCAGTTTAGTAAAATTTCTTAGAATTCAGCTGGTAGGTATCAGAAGTGCCTACCCCTCTAACAGCAAGGGCGCACCCTCTAAAATCGCGTAGAGTCGTAGAGTCCCCGCCCAAAAAGTAAAAAATACCTCTCAAAATAATCCCTCTAAAACAACTGGCGTATTCCCCCCCCCCCAGACGGGCATCCATGTAAATATAATAGTTTGCGTTTATCAATAAACTTGTGAGCCTTTACATAACGAATGCAAGATTACGTCAGTTTATCGCTTTGTATATGTAACATGAGATCGAACTTGCATACAAATTCTTTCAAATCCTACTTCAATTTAAATAAACTTAAGCCGTGGGAACAGATGTATCGGTGTCGAGGTGAAATTTCAAACATCTATTCTACGCAATAAAGCAGCTAAAATTGCTGATGCTACAAGCACACAGTAGCTAGCGAAGTATCATTGGAACTTTCCATACTGCGTTTCTGGGGATCTTGTTACATATCTTTCAGTGTGTCATAATTTGTTCCAAACTCAGCGATTATATTCCAGTTTTCCTTCTATTTTTTAATCAGTGCTAAATGATGGAACAAAAAAAGAACGCGCTTGAGTCCTAGAGAATCGGAAACCTTAAGCATTCTCACAATGATAACACTCATCGGTCAAAACAGACTTCAATATCTGCGTTATGTTTCTTCTCCGAACCGACTGACCACCAATATTATAATCTTATCGTTCTAAATTGTTTTAATCTCGCAAATTCAGCGCATACACAGAAAACTGTGTGTTGCAATTGGAAAACGATATCTTTATTAAAGCAACTCTTTTAAAAGGAGCATTTTATGGTTCTTTTTCTAAGCTTCATTTTGTTAAGAGGAGAAGGGGGCGGGACATGACATGAAATTGAATTTTTGTTTCATATCTTTTAATCAAGGCTGAAATTGGACTGATTTTGGTGGTGGGAAGGAACTCCTTGAACCTCCCCCCCCCCTTGTAAAATTGCGAAATAAGCGGCTTGCGATTCGCAGTCTCTGAATTTGAGAATCGGGCTGTCTGGGATTTTGCATGTAGTTCTACCTTAGCCCTGTCTTAAGGGCTGTAACTTACTCTTGAGGTGTTTCCGACGAGAATAGTGCTTTGTGTTACAACGTTTGTACCTCAGGCAGTGCCGACGAGTGACTATGTCAGCCTAATCGAAAACTAGGGGCTCGACTCGGAATCAGAGTAGTATAAGTCTTGGGTGGAAGAGGGACAACTTGGCTCTCGGCGGCCCTGGCCTCAGGCCTTGGCCACCAGATTAAAATGGTTATTATGATGTCATGTTATGGGGCATTCCACGGTATTTTTGACATTTATGTAGAGTCCGTAACGTGACCTTTTTTGCCATAACTTTTTAATTTACTGTTTGATTAGCATATTATATTATTTTATTTTGATCTTTTCCTACCAACACACCAGCTCAAATTAAAATAATTTGCAAATCAAACGGTAAATTAAAATTTTATGGCAAAAAAAGGTCACGTTACGGACTCTACATAATGTCAAAAATACCGTGGAATGCCCCTTATGCAATGTAAGATCATGTTTTAACCTGACCTTCTTTCACCCTTAATTTATTCTGTTTCACCATGCCTCCTAAAAGAGCAGGCAATTTTCTGAGCTAAGAACAGGCAGCAAACTGAAGAGTAAAAGTCCTCAATATTTGGGAAAACTGTAGCTTCTAATTCATGTTTATTTCTTTCTGCGGCATTTTAAAGGAACTCCTCTCTTCCTTTTCAAGGTGAGGCTTGTTTTTCCGTTTTATTCAAACATCGAGTCACTTAACGTCCTAATAGACTACAGTGCAGATAGCAATACGAAGAAGTATGGTAAAATATTACTTATTTTTGCGATAAAGCTGGTTGCGGTAAAAAGAGCATCTGAAGGTTAGTTTATCTATATTTATGTGTCTGCCCTCAGCATCCGACTTGTTAATCGGTGTATTAACTGTGGCTATGAAATTTACGATAAGTGGAGTGGGACGTTGCCCCTGGGTGTCTTGTCAGACTCCTTTCTGGTTTTTGGCAATCGAAGGAAAAACAAAAAACTTTCGCCATTTAATCCCGTCGATGAGAGTTGAAGCACTTGTGCATAAGAAAGACTGTCTTCTGCGAAACTGATAGTGTTTGAATTTGAAGCAGGATAAACCTGTTAACGAAGAGTCTGACCTTTCAGAGAAATGGAGGTCAAGGTCCGATACTGGGCTCTTTGTTGATGCTGATGTGTGAGCGAGGAAGGGCGGACAGCCTGCATTCCTTCCGTGAATTGGAATTTTTTTAAAAGAAAAGTGCCTTCCAAACCCTTTTGTAATATGCTTATTGTGGTGTTGATATTTATTTTAGAGATCACCTCGTGGGTGTTTTTGTCACCTGAAATTACTGAGAGCTTTTGTCGAGCACAAGTTGTCCTCCCTAAGGATATACAGACAAAGGTGTTTGCAAGAGGGATACCCCCTGCTGGAGCTGTCGAGGAGCTGAGCTCCTTGTCAAGTTGGGTTGCTGATCTCCCCTCCCTATAAAACTTATATGAAGCTCAAACTGCTTTGATTCTAAGCCGGGGCCCTAGTTCCCGACGAAACTAGCATGGCCCCTCGTCGGTGAATTAAAGAAAGTCATCAACAACATGCACAACAGGGCTTAATTTACATGGAAGTTCTGGTCCCAGACTTCTCAATTTTATGGGAATTTTCTCATAATCGGCCAAATTCAGGCTATTTATTTATTAAAATTAGTTCTCAAGACCAAAGAGCTCCCTCAGTTCTTTTGAAACCCTGTATACAGTGTGCGTAATTTTATGATTATTGAAAAGGACAATGAATGTACAAATTCGTTGAAGTCCTTAAAAATCGACCATTGTCATACTCTGGATTAGTGGGAGGGGAGAGATGATTCGATTTATAAACTTCATTAACGTTGATCGTATGCAAGTGTTTTCGTGCCTTCGAGGGTAAGGTCATAGACAGACTGCGCCATAAAAATGTTATAGGGAGTTTTAAGGGGTCCTATGCTCTTTTCATTTGTGAGGGTGGGGGTTTTCCGTAGCATTTGAGTGGATAATGTACGTTGTGCGTCATCACTTTTTTGGCTGGGGGGATTTCTATTTGTGCCCCCCCGCTAACGAATCTAAGGTGTCACCGTAAACATTTTCGTGCAGCTAAGCATACTTTCAGCAGGTTTTTGCATTGGGGGGGGAATTTTTACGCAAAGCCCGAAGTCCTTTCCCCATATCAAAGATCAACCCCAGATCAATAGTTTCAGTGTCACTTGTTAAATGCATTCATTACTAATGCATCCTTCTGTGTACCGTGAATGCATGAAGCAGGTGTCATTTCGTTTCAATAGAGATGCATAACTTGTTGCGTTTGTGGACTAACTTTATGGTGAAAAAATGAACGAGGCGATGTGAAAAAAAAAGAAAAAAAAGTAGTAAGCTCTCTTGTATCTATGAGCATGTTGTCAATTCTCCTGGGTGAGGGAGAAAACCCCTCATGCTGGTGGGGGAAAGTGTACCCTCCAGGAAAAAAACTTGAACTGGGCGTTTTTCCCATAGGAAGCAGCTAAATTGGGAAAAATGTAGGCTTAGGTTCCCTCCTCCCCCTCCTGCCTAGTGGAACTTCAGCCCAGCCTGGGAACCTGTTGCGCTCTCCCCTACTCAATGCCGAGAAGGGTGGTCTTTTCCGAGAATCAAGAGAAAGCTTCCCTTCAACCCCTAGATTTGTTGGTTGGGCTTGTTTTTATCGTAGTGCTCAACTGCATAGATTGGGTGTCTTATCTCGTTACAGAATGCTAGAATGCTGGCAAAAGCTAGTGATAAAGCCTTGCGTTGGAATTGTGTTACAAGTAATCTGTATGCGATATCATAAAATGAGATATATTAATTTGATGAATGTAAGGTTTTTTGTGTATCAAATTGAAATTTCCATTCATTGGCTATTTTATTTTTAATGTCTTATCGGTTTTCGTACATTTGATCCAAGAATAAATACATGTAAGCTTTCATTGAATTCTTTTCAATAAGTGAAAGTACATGCATATCGTCGCCTCAGAGCAACAGTAAGACATCTAATCCCAGGAAGATATCTTATGTTGCTCTGAGGCGACGATATGTACTTTGTACTAGTGATGGTAGTCAGTACGAATGTTGGACACAAAAGATAAAGTTGAGACAATGACAGGGCCGACGAGAGGGGGGAGGAATCGAAATTTCAGAAGTGTAATTTTGGAAAGTTTTAGGGGTGGAGGGAGACCCTGTAACCAAACTGACAAGAACCCGTCTTGGCTCGCGGCGGCCTTGGACTAAAGAGAAACCAGTAAATGGGACTTTCTGTCCTGCTTGTCTGAAAAACGGGACTATCCATGGATATTACCGGATCTTTTGTCTGTCGGATCTTAATTATCAAGTTATGTATCGGAGAATTGACTTTTCCAGAAATAAAATGTGCAGTGCAAAATGCTTCTAAAATGTCTCAGAAAACTCTCAGTGCAGCTTATAAAAATAGTGAATTTGTTGCCGGAAAAGACCAAAAGTGGAAAATGTCGACTTTCAATCTGGAAATATTCAACCTTTCGCCGATATCTTTGGAATGTGAATGTTGATATTCACCAGCGAATGTCGATTTTTACCACATTTCAGAATTTTACAGTAACCAACCGCTAAATATTTTATTTCTTAATTTTTTCCTTTCTAATGAAATTCAATGAATAACTCTTGAAAAGGGGGGGGGGGACGCAAAGGGATAGGTCACACTACCTCCATAGCGTTTTTTCTATTTTCCTTCTTGCAAGCAGCCCCCCCCCCTCTCTCTTCAAGGGATAAAAAACAGAAAAAAGCTCCCAGACTGCCACATGCTTTTTTTTATTACCTGCCTGAAGAGTTCTACTTTTTCCACAATCTTTTCTTTCGAGTGCCTTGTGCGGAGCATGAAACTACTATAGTATAGCAGTAAGCCAACTCCAGTACTATTGGATATTTTTTAAGTTCGTTTTTTTGGGTTCCTCCTCGTGAAAGGAATGCGCTGGATGGTGTGCCTTTCCTGAAATAGAGGAGTGTTCGTACCTTTGTGGGAACTCGATCAGGTGGAATGCAGGTGGATTTTTACGTGTTTAGTGGGTTACTTTTTTTTCTTCAGTTCTGAGTGAAGTATTTTTAGTGCAATTAGTACAACAGTTGACAAAGGCCTTCAAGCGGATAGAATGCGTTTTATTATTATTATTATTATTATTATTATTTTTTTTTTTTTGTGAGGGGCGTTGGAAGTGGGAATATATTTGTCCTGTCAGCTGGGAAAATCTTGATTTTGTCTTGCAATGTTCTATTATTACTTTAAAAACCTTTCTCGACTCTTTGAGAGGGTACATCAGCGCGTTAAAAGTTGTTGATTACTGTTTACTTCTCTGCACAAAAGAATTTATTTATTTCTTATTGCAGTAATATTTTCAATTTATTAATTATTTTTAAAGGTAAATATATTTGAAATACCAACTTCTTTTTATTGCTTATGAAATCAATTTGTTCAGTCTATAGCCTAATAGGTGCCTTATTCCTGATAGATTTAGTGCATTTTTATTGAAACTCAAGCAGTTTAAGAAATTTTTTCAACCTCAAAACAGTAGATTCGTGTGGGGGGGGGGGGGGGAATCACTCTTCAGAATGAACCCTTCCCCCCAAAGGGTAATCTTTATCCGCCAGATTATAGATTTGAAGAAAATAAATCATTTTTATGTGTCAGCTTCAGCTATCAACTTAAAATCGTGTGTTTTCTTTCTTTGCAGAGCTGGGAACTATTAGTCCTAAACACACTAAAATGGGACCTGTCTGCCATCACACCTTTCGACTTCGTAGACCACATTCTGAGGAGGTTGCCAATCGTCCGAGGGGTTGATCTCGTCAAGAGGCATACGCACACGTTCATAGGACTTTGCACGACAGGTAAGGAGACTTACCAGAAATTAATTTTATGATTAAGATTAATTATGATGCTTCGTATGGGGGAAATTGTGGACAAATAAATGATTAATGTTGAATGTTTGTTGATAATTTAAAATGTCTTTTGAGTTTCCTGGTGTCAGTTTGTAGGAGCTTGGAAATAAATCCAGGGTGTCCGCGCCTGGAAAGTCATGGATTTCAACCGTGATCAAATTTGGTTATGGAAAATCATGGTTTTCAACAAAAAATGCTCAAAAATCTTGGAAATTGTCTTAATCGTGGATTTTGCTTTCTTGAATACTTACTTATAACGTTTTACAGATTAAATGTAAAATTTAAACATTTTAGCTGTTTTTTACGCGTTAGCCGCGATTCTATTTTTGGTTAGTTACATTTTGCTTCAATTTGAATTTTTGTAAACGTAGTACAAAGCATAGCTCAGACAGTTGCAATTTTGTTTTCACAAAACATTTGGATTATTCTTGTTAAACTGTATGTTTTTTCTGACAATTTATCTCGTGAATCATGGAAAGTTATGAGCAGAAGTCATGGAAAATAATGGATTTAAAAATTCTAAATGTAACAGATACCTTATATATCGTCTGAAGTTGTAAGTTAATTTAAATTAAGCTTTCGCCAGATGATGCTAATGTTTAATCTTATGTTATTTTATAAATACATATTGGCTACAAATAATTTTTTTAGAACACGAATATAAATGAATGAACCTAAAAAGTTGTTTAGAGTTGCAAAATCTTTTTATCGTATTCATTTGAATAAAATTGTGATTATCATTCCTGAATTATAATTTTAATTATCCTTTGCACAAGTCCCAATTCGCGAGGCTTTAATTTTCGTGATTTTCCAGAGGCCATTGCAATCGTAAAATATTTTTTTTCCGTTCGTAATGTTAAAAATTCGGGAAATTTTCAGCTCGCAAAGTCACTGATGTCTTCATTTTCGCGAAAATAAGTGCTTTTAGTGTATAATTTACAAGTTTGGGTGAGAAAGCATTGCTTTCCCAAACACAATTTCCTCACAAAGGAATGTTTTTTTTCCTCTTTAATTTTGGCTTGTGATCCGTATCCCCCTCATCACACCATTCCATCTTCATCCTGGTTTTCTATTGACAAACACACCCTCTCTAATCCCTCAGCATCGCACTTTCAGATTTCGCTCCCTAGTTGTCAAATTATTCCTCGCGGAAGCATGCAACGAGGGCGGCACTTCTTAGGAACTTTCTCAATGAAGTAGACACGCACCGCCGGCCTGTCTGCCAGTCACCAAATTACAAACTTCTCTCTGCATCCGGCTGCGGAATCCCCCCCCCACCCCACCATCTCTCTCGGCTTTCTCCTTCTCCATTTATTTCTTATTTTCTTTTTCATCGTGGTACATATATATTTTTTATTTTTTTCCTCTTTCGCCCGCCCTCAGCGATTCTCACGATCTTTGAGCGGATCACATTCTTGGCCCATCGGTGGGCGTGCTCCCAATGGTCGGAATCGCACTCCACCTGAGGCTGTGATTGGTCGGAGTTATTGTTTCTAGGGGTGCGGTCAAGCAGGGTTTATTAATGGGAGTGTGTTTTTCTGGATGTTCTGTTCGGAATTTAACACGCTGTCATATCCTGTTAAGAGCATATTAATAATATTGTCGGTCCTCGTACAGTCCCCATCCGCGTTAAAACGAGCGCTAAGTGGCATGATTTGATGGGGTATGAATGACTCTGTTGACATGCATGTTTTAATCATGCATATATACAGCGAAGCCCGTAGGCTGTGTTTTGTTTAACAGTTTATGCGATGCTTTTCCGAAAAACGACAAAATAAAATCTTCTTTTTTGGATAGTTGATTACTTACAGGATTATTCTGACAGCTGTCTGCAAGAAACTTAAAATAAACAAAATCCTACTTTAACTCGCCTGCCGCACAAACAACAGAGGAGCGCGATTGCTTTTTTTTTCCTCAGCCATTTGGATAGTACATCTCTCTCTCAGACGGATACAGTTTATAATTTCAACGATAGGTGTGGTGTTTCAAACTGATGTGATTTTTAATTTCAGTAATCTTCAAAAAGCCTCATTAGAAACTAGCGTTTGAAAAAGGCAAAAATGAAAGTTTTTTTTTATCATTTAGTCTTCCTAAACTGTGTGCTTTCGCAAACACCCAAAAACAACGTTTGCGGGAGGGGGGGGGGGATAACAGTTAGATGCGAAAATATTTATCTTCAAAGAGATCTACAAATAATAAAAAAGTAAATTCATGAATTGCATTCGTCACGCCTCAATGGATCACGTGACTGCCGTGATTCGCTAGCTGAATCTCAAAGACAGTAGAATGTGAAATGTCAAGTTGCGTCAAAGCAAAATTATCTGTATTGATGGCCTAGAAAAAAAAGTCCGAAGGGTTGAGTCCGATGAACTTTATGAACCATGGGATTCGAGCTATTAACTAAATAATGTAAATTTTAAAGCATTTAATGATTAAACTTTTTTTTTTCTTTTTAACCCCCGACACACAAAGGAAGGGGTTTATAAGTTTGACGTATCTGTTCATCTGTGTGTCTGTCTGTGGCACTCTAACGCCCAAACGGATGGACCGATTTTGAAAAAAAAAAAAAAAAATAAATGTTTGAAAGGAGAGTTGATCGAGAGTGTTCTTAGCTAAATTGCATTTTTGGATGACATTAACTAACGAAGGTATTAATTAAAAACCTGTAAAAGGTTTTACGCGATTTGTGTAGTGAAAACATAGTTAAAATTAAAAAAAAAAGTTAACCCAAAATAAAGAGATTTTTTTTTTCGCGTCTGATAAAATGTGTTTGGAACTTCCATGTTTCATAGAATTCGAATTATAACGTTTTTTTTAAAGGGGATTTTAATAATGGCTAAGCCTTTATTCACGAGATTGATAACCGAAATCATTGTTGGCCGACAAGGAAATAAAACGCAATGATTTAAAATTTTTATCTGTTGCCAGTTTCTACTTAATAGCAAATAAAATACTTGACATTGATTTTTAATAATGTAAGGCTTTTAAAAGGATTTTCAATTTTCCCTCTTGATTCTACAGTTGCGACTTAGTCGGGGGTTTTTAAAATTTTTTAATTTTATCGTTGCTTGTAATTAGACAATAATGATGCTGTATTTCGAGAAAGTCTTGCTAAATTGTGAACTCGGATTTCTACTTCAACCGAAATCCGTTCATCCTCAGCGGAGGCTCGGAATTCTGCTTGATCTTCGCGTAATGCTCGCACCCAAGTTTTTCACGGAAGATGTAACAAGTTTGTTTGCTCTCTCGAAATACCATCCAAGATAGAGGTAGCCCCTTGGTGGGGGAGGAGGGGGGAAACAGAAAAAAGTCTTTTTAAACTATCAGGTAAAGAATCGCCGCCTTATCAGCTGCTGAAGCATTTGAACCTTCTCTAGTGCCAGTGACACCGCAAAAAAATTGATAAGGGGTGTGTTTGTTGTTACTTTAATTTTGCTGTCTGGAAAGTGTATGGTAGGAATTTCTCACACATATACACTTCCACAACAACTTTTATGTGCTGTGTAGCATAGATTTTGTGTTAAAAACTATGCAGACCAAACATAAACTGTTTATTGTTTTGTTTTTCCTCGCTCCTATTTCATAAGAATATGTCAAAAAAAGTGGCAAAACAGCTGCCTGAAAAACGCCTAACTTTTATCCTAAAAACAGGGAAATTGTAAATTTTCGATACAGGTAGGTTCGAGATAATTTGAACTGAATACCAATAATATCTTATTGGTGAGGTATACATTCATTTATCCGGACCCAGATAATCCGGAATTCACTTAATCCGGACAGACATTTAGATGTACTTTCTGCGTAAACAAAAGGCGAGTTAGCGCAACAATCTATTTTTGTATGCTGTATTTGTGCTTTAGCAATGTAGTTTTGTAATTTCTTCTCATGCAGTTTTATAATAAGTAGTTGGATTAAGTACCTTTGCTCAATTTATAGGTTATTTTGTTTAATGTGTACTTCATTAATTCGGACTACTTGGATTCCCTATTAGTCCGGATTAAAGACATTTAACTGTCAGGGACGCCCCGAACTTAAATTTTATGGATGGCGGAAATTCTTCATTTGCCGAATGGAGTTTCAAATTTCCCGAATAATGAGAAATTTCGCCAAATGATGGCAATTTTGCCGAATTTTCGTCAGGTCACCGTGACTTCCCATTCTGTATGAAGTACCCTGTTAATCTGTACTTGAGTCGTTTTTGACTCTCGAAGTAATAGCGACTCTTTCGTGTACTCGAGTTTTTAAGCGCGTTGTCTTTTTAACGGAATGGAAAGTCAGGACACAAGTTGCTCCGCGAGCGACCGTCGCTGTGAAGATTTCGAGCACACCACGTGACAAGATGCTTTATGGCTCTCTTTAACGAGCTTAATGGTTACGCTTTAATGTTTATTTTTTATCGCCGCGCTTCATAAAGATACAAAAATTGATACAATGTTTCAAAATGTATTTACTAAGTAAGAACTCCTGTTACTTTTTTCAGAGAAGTTAGTTTCAAATTAATTGAACGCTCTACCACAGCCCGAGTTTTCTCCTGGGGGAGGGTCATAACAGCATTTATGTGTCAATATATTTCTTTAGTAGGAATGGCATCATAGCTTAGAGGGACCGGGGGGGGGGGGGGTATGCTTCTTTTCGAACTTATTTTTTCAACATTTTTGACCCTTTCCCCCTTTGTCGCAAAGTTACACTTCGCCTTACCTCCTCCTCCTCCTTGTCACGTGTCACGCCGGGCCATATACATACGGCCCAATGGCCGTAGGTTAGTCACCACTGAGTTGTGGACTAAAAATATACTCATCAGTACCAAATTTTCTTTAACTCATCACAATACCTTTCTGTATCTCGAGAGATAAAAAAAGCAAACATCCAAGTGTTGAGCGAACTGTTGTAGCAGTTTAGGGAAAAATGAACAAAATAATGGAATTCATTTCCTCATTGCTGAGTTTACCAACAACGGGAAATCCCTTTCAAGCAGCTTGATACTCAGTCAGCATCTCGAAGTGGAGGGAGGGGGGGGGGGTGCAAGCCCTGCGCAAGCGGTTCAATGCACTCCCCCTCCTGTTCCTCCTCAGATTTTGATAGCCGCCGACTGTCTGGCTTCCCAGTTCCGCCCACGTCCACGGCCTGTACACTTGCAAATATCCCCGTCACTTCCTTAATTTCTTTCGCATTTTCAGCATCTTCTACATCTGCGGGCTGAATAGACATCCTCTATGTGCCTGCACTGTGTGTGGAATGGATACGATTCTGTGATCGCACTGGTTTCCCCCTCTGCCAACTCCTGCACGATTTCCAACTTTCGCATGCGGATTTCACGAAAGTTTTAATTTTAGCATTCAAAAATATATTTTCTCTAGCCCGTCAATAGCCCAAAAGCAACACCAGGGGTGCTTCGAACTTACATTTTTGGGTGGGTGGAAATTCTCCATTGCCGAACGGAACTCCAAATATTGCCTAATGATGATAATTTTGTCGAATGGAAAGTCAAATTTCGGCAAATGATCATAATTTTACCGAATGGAATTCCAAATTTCTCCGAATGATGACAATTTGGCAGAATTGTCATAGAAAATTTGACAAATAAGGAAATATTTGGGAGGTCACAGTGACCTCCCACTCACTGTGATGAATACTTTCTTTTATTTATTGGCGCTTTATCTAGCGTTGGCATCAGGTCTGTAAGCCTCCCCCCCGCTCAATCAAAAAAAAAAAAAAAAAAAAAAATCTGGAAATGATTTCGATTCCCAATCAGAGCGATGCTGTACGATTGAAGTGGAAGTGATTGTTTTATGTGCTTGTTATTGACGCATGAAAGGCCGCGTTTCATTCCGCTAAAAGAAAGCATCTTTCAATTCATTCACATTTTTTATCGAGAAATAAATATTGATAAATGAAGGATGCGTCATCTGTTTTATATCCAAACTTCAAACGTCTGGTAGCCGTTTTTCACCGTAAGTACAGAAAGCCTTTTTCTTTCATGTATGCTCGCGTGGTGCCACGTGGCTGTCTGCTTACTTTGAAGGGATTTGTTTTACTGCCCCCCCTCTCCCCCCCCCCCCCCCGCCTTGTGCCTGCGGGAGAGTTGCTGTCTTGATCTGTTCTTGCGAATGAAAATGAATAACCTCTGGACAAAGGGTTTCCCTCCATCGCCACCTAGCACCGAAGGTTTTGTGTTCTACTAAAGCCCTGAATGTCGACAGATTCTGAGGCTCGTATTTGTGATACATATTTTTAATTGGTAATTGAATTCAATGACGAAGAAAAAAAAAAGAAATGTTTTGAATTTTTTTTTTTTTTACAAAACCGTACCAGGGGCGCACTGGGACCAAATCGTGCTGTTACAGCTTTCCGGCATTTTTCTGTGATCCGGAACGCCGTTCCGGAAAGAGTAACTATTTCAAGTATTACTGATTTTTTTTGTTCTGTGGGAAAATCCTAATTTCTCTACAAAAAAAAATTAAGTTGACATTTCAAATCATGAATGCTGCCTAAAATGGACATTTTTTTATTTTTAATCCAAACCATAGTATGATTCTCGACTTTCAAAACGAATAACGTTATTTTAAAAGTCCAGAATTACAGAACAGCGAAAGAAGGGGTGTTGTATTTGTTTAATTATTGAATTCGTTTGGTTTTTAACATTATTTCTTATTACGTTCCGATAAGAACAAAATTAGCTCTGCTTCACTGACCGCATCTCTCTCCTCTTTTTCCCCGATTTTAATGACGGATTTTTTCACGTTTCTGTTGCATTTATAATTTGTTTTTGTTGCTAAAAAAATTATAAAAAAAAAGTGAATAGTTCACTTTGTTTTCTTTCTTTCGACTTCGATATTCCATTTTTACCCCTTCTTTATTGCGCAATCATTTTGTAGTTCATTCAGTAAAAACATGATTACGGAAGTGTCCGTTTATGAGATGATTAAATTTTCCATCTGCAATTTATTTTGCTTCGATAATATCCGCTACACTGAATGAAAGTTCTTTTGTACTTGTGATTTCTCGCTTGGCCGAGTGCGTTCCTTCATTTTCCCACCCACAGTACATCAACGCCATCTGTTGGATTTAAAAAACAATGTTGTATGTTTACATTGTTTTACGTAAAAGCCATATAAAGAGTGAATGTACAAGGTTTTTGAAAATTTTATAGATTTCTTCTACTTTAAATTATTAAAATAATAGTTCGATAAATGAATACTATATTTTTAATGCACATGTACAAATTTATAGTTTCGTACTTGTTTTTACAACCTGATTTTTGGGCTCCAAATATTTTGCCAAATACTAAATTATGGACTTATTTTTTGGTCTTTAAATTTAATTTGACACAAATTATCATTTGAATGCACACAGGCATTTGTTTTATGTAGATTGTCCTGTGAGATTTCAAAAATTACTTTAATTAATGTTCCCTTTTAAATTGCATTTTTACGGTCAACTAATTAAGGTGGCATGTTTTGTTAAAATATTTTTAAATCGGTTGAAATGTAAGGGTACGGCTTGTATAAGAAATTCTTTATGTGTGGAAATGTAACCGCAACTGTAAATCAGAGTCGGCCTTTTCGGGGAAAAGCTCTTCGATAAAAATACCGAAAAGATTCCGACAGAATTTTTCCGACTGTCTGCATTCCCCAAACTTTGGGTGCATATCATTTCTTCACTTCACTCTCACGGTGTCACCTATCCCGCTTCTGCTGCCCCTATTTCAGGGTCAGATCCTGTTGTGCCCTCTTTTTTCATCTGCGCCACCTGTTCTTTCTCCTTCCCCCCTCCCTCTCTCTCTTCTCTCCATGCGTAGGGGTCGGGGCCGCCATTCATTCAAAACTTTCATTCACCAGTTGTTGCCCGGCCCGTATGGCATGCGACGGGAATTATTCTGTGAAGCTGTACTACAAAATGGACGCATGTAATAATTTATGGGTGAAACAAAGAACCATGATGTTAGCGGATCGAATTCCAGATGAGAGGATTTTCTGAAATAGTGGGCTGATGATCCGGGCTTTGTGGATTATCGCCATTCGGATAATAGGACGAGGACAAGCAACTTCTTGGATATTTCTGATTGTGTGAAAACGGTTGATATACTATATATATTTTAATGGCAGACACTTGCTATCAATATACTACTACGATTCCTAGTCGGGGCCTCCGAAAGGCCGGGCCCCAAGTTTCCGACTAGGCTAACATGGCCTCTCGTCGGCCCTAGTTTCAATCGAATTAAAAAATATTGTGTTCGCCCAATTTTCCTTCATACTTTAACTATAGGCTTACTATGTTAAAATTCTGATGCCTTGAACTTCACGCTCCCCCCCCTTCTCCCAAGACCTCGTTTTCATTCAATTGGGGGAATGTTCTCCATTTTGCGTGTTCAGTCATCGAAAACGAGAATAGTATCGTCGAATAATTGGACAATTCGGTTAATTAAAATTCAAATCATTGGTACTTTTTGTTGAAATTCGAGAGTATTCTTTTGGGGAATTTTTAGAAAGTAAATGCGAAACATTGATCTTTCATTCAGATTACAGTACACCGTTGGAATTCTGACCTTTTGAACAGGCCCGTCATTTGGGGGGCTTGCTCTAGAACTTCCCATGATTCAGTTTTATTAGTGCGAGATAATATTTTTAATCTTTTTGAAACGTTCAACTGACGGATAACGGAAGAAGAAAACCTTGAAAGTTATACACGACCCAAGTTCTGTGCGAGTGCATAAAATGAAATTCGAAGCTTTGATGAATAATTTATACTTATCCTTTAAAGTAGTGAAGTTTCTCGCTATAATAAGCAACCTTATTGGTTCACCTTCTGGGTAGTAAGTCACAGAAGCCATTAAGGGTAAATAAAGACGTTTTATCTAAGTGAAATTCTTAGGTGCCTTACTTATTAAAAGAACCAAGGCGGGTTAGTTGTGCATTCGTCACGCCATGTATGAATCTCATGAATTTCTAAAGAGTAGCCAATTAATGGCGACTGCGGAATAATTTATTGCATGTGAATGTAAGGCGTTATCTGTGACATCGACGGATTGCACGCCCCGGAAACTACTGGCCCGGGCGTAGGCGCTTCCATTTGAATTCCGACCCCCCCTTTTTTTATTATGTTTCTGAAGATTTTTTTGTTTCATGATCCCGGACTTCTTTTGATTTGAATGTCTTCCCCACACCTTGGCTGTTGCACGATTAATTTGTAACATGAAAGGCAGGCAGTCTCATTAATCCCCTGAAATATTATTCTTCATTCCAACACTCTTGTGAAAATGATTTAAAAGGTTACTGCGGAGCCTTTGCGTTACACCTTTTGAAACCAATTCATTAAAAAATGGCGATCTTTTTATTCCTATTTCCAATAAACAGTAGGGGGCGCTGCAGTCTCCGGATAATGGCGGCTGAAAGAGATAAAACAGTCGAGTTCCTTAAATAAAACCTGCTTCTAAGCTTTGTGAATGACAGTAATTTTTCATTGTGTTCATGGCTTTTTTTTTCTTCCTTTTCTATTCTTTTGAAATTACATTCAAGTTCTCTGAAGCCTATATTTTACCACAAAGGAAAAACGTGGAACGTAATGTTTTACCTGTTTCGGTAGTTTCTTAAATCACCGCAAGGTGTGCTTATTCACGCTCTGGAACTACGAATTAGCTCTTGTTATTTTTCTCTGTCTTGGGTGGGTTGGTGGGACAATCTTTTTACTCGATACCAGAAACAGAAATGAATAGCAGTTTCACGTTATTTGTTGTAAAGGCAACAAATTAATTTCAAGGCTGCTAGAACTTCAACAATCGTGGAAGTTGAACTTTTGAAATTTGACAAATTTTGGAAGTGATAACCGAAGTTTTCGAGCTTTCTCCTCTGTTCAAGTCATCAATTTGAAAGCCTTTTTTCTCCCTTTATACTTGGTTAACGTGGACCGGTTCATTAAACATCATGCTTTATTTGATACGTTAAAAGTAAATACATTCACGTGTTACGTTCATAAAAGCGCTATGTGTTAAAAATCTACTCTTGAATTTAAGTTGATATACAGCCGAACCTCCATATATCGAACTTCCACATATTGAAATTTCCTATGTATCGAAATCCCTGCAAATTTCTCTGTTCATTACATAGAAAAATTGTTTCTGTATATCGAAAAAATCTCTATATATCGAATTTCTTTTCGAGACATTCGTAGATCTTTTTCCACTTTAGACTGTCTCATGAAAAATAAAGGTTAGGGGAGAAAATTATGTTCGGTTGCTACGAAACTCATAAGGAATCTGATGTTGAGGAGTGTGTAGATAGGTCGTTGTTTCGTTCTGGCGTTCTTAAATTCCCTCAAGTGGATTTCAAATCTTAGTTGTAACCAGTAACTTTGTAAAATCAATTTCAAGTTCTCCCTTTTGTCTGTTGATTATCATTCCTAGTCTTTTTAGCTACAGTAAAAATCATTCAAGTTAAGTAGATTGATTTTTTACTTTTCTTTCGATTACATTGTCAAAATGAAAATCCCCTTATGTTGCGGATTAAGTTGAATTGAAGAAAAATGAAGATGTATGAAGGCGCAAAAATGTAATTTCTGTTTTTTTTTAGTTATTAACTTTTATTTGATCCGATGCTCGTATTAATTTGAAATTGGGTTTCATACACGTAAATTAGCTTTAATTTTAATGTTTTAAGAGATTTTTAGGATAAAATAAGATCGTTTCCATGTATCGAAATTTCTATACATCGAATTTTTTTCCGACAATTTGCTACTTCGATATATGGAGGTCCGACTGTATTTGGAATTCCTTTGAAGGATCGCTACCATTATCTGCTCAACTTAATGTTGTAAATTCAACAAAGCATTCTGGGACATAAACAAGTACATGGAGATTGTAACAAATTGAATTGAAATGTAGATTTCGAACCATTGAAAAACATTCTTTTTTTTTTTATCAGTCATTGGGAGATGTCATACACAGCTAGACGATCCCCTCGCTTCATTGATGAGCTCTTTTGACCTAATAAAAGCAGCTCATTCATGTCCCAGTACAGCTTAGCAAACATGTACTGCACGAAACGCTTCGGTTTACATTGTTTTTCTCCGAAGTTCAACGCCTTACTTCACTCTTTTCCCAATAAGTTGTATTTTTGGGTTCGATGTATTTATTGCGGTGTTTCTTGTATTTGTCTTTTCGTGATGCAATGGTAACTTGGCCAGACCACATGGTTTGGTTTCGGAACAGAGCCCGATCGTTCTGATATTGGACATGGGGCACAGTTCAATTTCAGGCCCCCCCCCCCACAGGACCTAACTAAGACTTTTGAAGACATTGGGCATGAAATTCATTTTGTGCCCCCCCCCCCCCCCCCGTATTCCTGCCTATTCTATATAATGAAGCTATGAAGCATTTCAATGCTTGCGTATTTACAAAGACCATGCTAAATTTAGTGATATCTCATATCAGAATATAGTATGATACATTTAAAAAGTAGAAGAGATATAGTATATGATAATGTATAAGATGAGTTAATATAAATTTTTCCCGTTGCAGTAAACCGGAAATATTAAAGTTATCTATGATATAACTTTTAATAGTAAGTACAGACTAAACTTAGAGTGGTTTTAGGATTTGCAAAGAGAATAAGTTTTTAATGGGAATTTTTATCAACAAATAAGAGATTTTTTCCTTGTCTTAGCAATTGCAAAAATATCAATGATGTCATTTTACTGTAGATTCTGAGTAAAATAATTATTTATTTTTAGTTAGCATGATAAATTAAGGCCCCCCTGAAATCTAAATGGAGGGGCCTGTGCCCCTCAGGCTCTGTTTCGGAGTGGGTAGAATATGAAAGGTGGGGATATGTAATTGGTTGCTCAGTGTATGAGGGGGAATTATTTGTGTATGGTTTATTGGTCTAATTTGTCAGAATTATTTCCTCACATGCACTGTGCATCCAGTTTCATATCCTCACCCTTTTCTTTTCATATTCGAACCTACTTCGAATTCAAACCATGTGGCCTAGCTAACCATTGCATCAAGAGAAACAAGCACAGGAAGCACCGCAATAAAAACGTCGTTAATTGAGTTCGTCGTTTTTACTGCGGTGTTTTTAGTGTTAGTTTCCTTTTAATGCAATGACACTAGGCCAAGTCTTTTAGATTCAGAATGGGCTCCAAAATGAGAGAAAAAGGATGGTGAGAAATTTACCTGGTTGCTCAGTGTAGGAGGGGAAATAATCTGGCATACTGTCTCACTTTAGGTCTTATTTATGTCAAGCCAAAACGATTTCTTTCGATTTAAAAACTTCATAAACGCGTTTTTGCTGCATTACGAATCATTGACAGTGTGTCAAAAATGTGTGGAGCGAACTGAACTACAAGTCAGAAGATGTCGTGTAACTAAAGGCTTCAAAACTGAGCATATATAGTTGGAACTTTTTGCACGATGTGCACATTTTGAACTCAATTGTAAAAATAAAAAAAAAATAAGTTCATGTATCATTTATTGTAATTAATGCAGTTTATTTGATGCAATGCAAGGGCGCCTATATGCGAAATTGTAGGGAGGGGGGCTCAGATATTTCCCCCATGGTTTTGCAGGATATTTTCCCCATGGAAACTGATTTTAGTGCAGAGTGGAGTTATTAAAGTTTGACATTTTTAATAAATTATTCATTAATGGCTGAAGAAGAAATTTTTTTACATTTTTGCAAAGAAAAAAGTACTAAAAGCAAGAAAGGTCTACTTTCTGGGGGGGGGGGGGGGGCTTGAGCCCCACTTTCCCCCCATATTGGCGCCTTCGATGCAATGAGGGGGGGGGGGTCCATCATTTGTGCCCACCCCGTATAACAGGGTCGAATGATTAGTTGAGAATTGAGCAGAACAATATAGCACTGTTCTGTGAGAACATTTTCCTTCGCAGTGACCGAAAAATAAGAGTGGGAGCGAGAGGATTCTCGAGTTGTATAAAAGAGCCGCGAATAATTCCAGGAACGCTTCTGTTTAGCACCGGGAAGGCATAAAGCATCCTTCCAATTTCAGCGCGAGGAAATGAGGAAAAAGTCCGTTCTCTTAATTCAATGCGCATTCCGTAGTCGGGAGAAAATTTACGACTTCCTGCAAAGACTGTGGGGACCGAGAACAATTCTGTATGGTGTGAACGGACTCTGGCAGGACGGTGGGGGGAGATGACATTCCTCCCACATCCGAGATTTGGGCAGGTTCATTGTTTTACGTCGTTGTTCTCACCTTTATCTGTTGGCAAGTGACAAGATATTTGCCGGGATGAGATAACAGCCGCATAATCTGTGTCTGTGTGGAAGGTGGATAATGTATTGTGTAGTATTAAATCTTTTGCTATGCCTTCAGATAGATATTCAGCTGCTGTTTGTTTGGCAAAATTGTTTTGCTAACTCGTAAAATAATTGTGGTATTGAATGGTTGTTAAGGAAATCGCTAATCACGGTCATTTTGCGTTACAATACAGCTCTTAGAAATTTACGAAAAATCGACGTGCAGCAAGTTGCTAGTCTCTTGTGATCCAGTGGTTAAGACCAGGGCCGACCAGAAGCCATGTCAGCCTTGTCGGAAACTGGGAGGGGCCTGGAATGGCATCAGAGCAGTAAGTTTTATAAGTGTTGTGGGAAGGTGGATCCGGAGGACAAACTGACAGAGGGCCAGCCTTGGCTCTCAGCGGCCCTGGTTAGGACCGCTCTGTTGTGCATGTGCTATGTAATCCTAAAGGTTCGTTGCTGGAGAAAAGTAATAAGTTGCAGTATTATGTGAGCAGAATAAGACAGCAGCCGGAGCGAATTACTTCTGAATTTTCCAGCACCGAGAAAAAATATTTACCACATTATCAGAACGATTTCTTCTTAGGTTCATTCGGGAAGATTTTTATTCTAAGAAAGTGCTATGAGAGTCATTGCGTTTGCTGCCATAGTTTTCTTATCTGTACGTCGTCAGCTGCTTCAATACACCGAAATGTTGGCTTAACATTTATGACTGTTTCCTGTTCGTCTACTGTTTCTTGAATATTGATGGGGTCGTCTTCTGGACATGAGACATTAGTCACCGTTGCTATTCTAACATCCTGGTGTATATTGGGACAGTAGAAACCTCGAAGAATGATGGGAGAGCGTGCCGTCCGCAAATCGCAATTATCCCTTTTCCTGTCTTGTGACCTTCAGATCCAAGAGCAAGGCATTTCTTGAGCTATTCAAGGACAGCTACAATCGCTCGGTTGGGAGCGGTCGGAAAAAGAAAAGAGGCACCATGCTCTCCTAATTACCACAGAAGGGCCAAAATGAGACAAAATTGGGAATTCTGCCCGCGAAGAATTCATTGCACAAACAAACTATTTGAAAAGTATTCGGAATGTATATTTTACGAACACATGCGAGATCTTTTGTGAATTCAATGGTACGTTCCAGTTGCCAGGGCCGCCGAGAGCAAGATGGACCCTTTGTCAGTACGGTTGCCGCCCCCGCCACCCATAAAACTTGCCAAATTTATACTACTTCGATTCCGAGCCGAGCCCCTAGTTTCCGACTGGGCTGACATGGCCTCCCGTCAGCCCTGCCAGTTGCATCCGATCAGCGGGTCATCTTTTGTAAAATCAATTCTGCTTCAATCACAATTCTATCAATAAATGAGTTTTCTGAATTGTGGGAATTTTACTTATCTTCTCTTTTCAGTCGTTTTATAGGTTGATCGGGGGTGCCCACCAGAGGGGTCATGGCGCAAGCGTGGGAGGGGGATATTTTTCTTTTTGAGGGGTTTTCGGGGGGGGGGGGGGTGATTGTGTAAAAATGTTAACGCAAAATTTTGTAGTTATACATAAGTAAATGAACGTTTATGAAAAATTAAGTTGTGAAAAGTAGTCACAAAATTGATGTTTAAAAAGTCATTTGAGGCAGTGAGAAGCAAAGGGATGTAAGTAGACGTTTTGAAGTTTTGAGTAAAACACGTTTAAAGATAACATCTTAGGTAGGCTTTCATTGAAATTTTTTTTCTAAATCACGCTGTATAGCAACAACTACCAGGGCTACTAGTACCATCTCTTGCCCCAAGACATAGAAGAGGTTCACTTACCATATGGTCTGGTTATCTCCAAATTTTTAATTTTGCCACTTAATCCCTTTCCTTCTCATTGCCTCATTTGTGCTCTATTTTTGAACAAGGATTTTTTTTAATGCGGACTGCTTTGAGTACTATTTATAAATTACATACATGTTTTAACTGTTTCACTGATTTTCACAGCAGATTGAATTCTATCCTTCGAAACTGCATGGAAGGATTTCCATTTGTTTTTCGTTTTTGCACATTTTACATTTTTAAAACCATATCGGAATTATTTTACTAACTGTTTTCAACCCTGGATACTGAATTCGAACAAGCGGGCTTGAAAAGTTACCATAGCAACCATATATCGGCGGAATACATAAAGGAAGGTAGGGGAGGAAGCACATAGAGGAAATCCCAGCATTCGTCCTCCAACCAATCGGAGTTCATAACCCTTTCGTCACGTGGGATCCGACATTCCGACCGGTGGGAAACTCGATATGATGGGACGCCTACGCGAAAAAAAACTTTCATTCACTCATTCGGTGTCTACCCCCCCCCCTTTTTTTTCTTTTATCTCTTTTTGGAGTAGAAGGGGGGGGGGGGACGTTTTTTTCCTTCAATGGCGCACTTTTCTTCAAGGAGGTATTTTCCCTCCTATTTTTCTGGTGTTTGTCTTGAGACAGCGCAAATGTTCCTCCTGTTTTCAGGGACGCGGTTCTTCTCTTGTTCATCTTCGCGTTGATACGTTGTTGCAAATGCATTAAAAGCCAAGATGTTCTTTGTTCTTTTTACTGCATGCTTTTATTCCAAGGCTTGGCGTGCCGTAATATGCGGCAGAACGTTTGGTCTTTGTTCCTCTTAAAACTTCGGCAGAACGTTTGGTCTTTGTTCCTCTTAAAACTTTCAATGGGTAGGATTGCCGTGAGAGAATTCTAACTTCTTCAAAGGGTCCCGCAAATTGGAAATTGTTCAAAATCATTCTATCTCTAGCTAACTACACTTTCCTATTGAGATCCAAAAAAAAAAAAAAAAAATCGTTGTAAAAATCGAATTTCTTTCCCAAATTCCAAAACCACAAGTTCGTTCTTTCTTTACAACACTTTGTTAACCTATACCATGGATAATTTTGATATTAATGGCTTAGAGCAACGGGTAAAGTTTGACATTAATGGCTTACAGCAACGGGTAAAGTTTGACAACATCTTATATTATTAAGTTTAGTTGTCGTAATACTATGTCACTTTTATTTTTTATGTATCACCAAATTTAGTATCGATATGTTAATACGCAAGTATCAAGGTATTTTTCTGCATCTCCATATAAAATGAGCTCAGTAGAGGGGGGGGGGGGGAGCACCAAATAAATTTCGTGCCCAGTGCCTTCAAAAACTTTAATCAGGCCCTGGGTCTAAAGCGTTGCGCCGGTAAAATTTTGTGATGATTGACTGTATTCCCAATTTGACTTTTATTTTTTGCGTTGTTCATGAACGAAATACTGCCCCACGAGCTCTTGTCTTGAGCAAGAGTTGCAATGAAGCCAATTTATAAGAATCGAAGCTTTAGCATATGATTCAAAAATCACCATTACACACCTGTGTTACATATTTAACATTATCTGGGGCGTTGAGTACATTATATTTGTTCCTTCCTTTTGTACACTTGCTATTTAGTGTTTTTCAAGTTTCAGATGCCAACGAAAACATTAAATTCTCGAATTCGTGGACCCATTTATTTATTTATTAATTTTTTTTATAAAATCTTTAGAATTAAATTTATGCACGCTTCATCAATGAAGCCTTCGACTAATTCTTTCATTTAAATGATCCAGATATTGGATTTGTCAAGTTTACAAGATCAGTCGTCAAGTTCTTACCTTACACAAAACTTTATCTTATTCTTAGATTTCCGAAAACCTGATTGAAATGTTGAAAACGGAAAACTTTCGACTCGAGTTTTTTTTTTTAATTTTTAAGAGCAACCATCTCTTATAAAAGACCCCCCCCCCCCACCCATCTATTCTCAGAAAGCACACTCTGCATCACGTTTAGGAATCTTCGAAACCTACTGAGTAAAAAAGTGCTTTCCTCGAATTTTGTAAAATATCGCATGCCTGAATTACTAATGAGAATAACCTACCCTTAGTTGGGGCTAAGCTAACCTGGCAGCATCGCAATGCTGTGACTACGATTTGCGTAGCCTTCACAATGCTGCCAGGTTAGATTTGCTCCAATTACAGTGTATATTATATTTAATTTTTCCATTCCATGGATCTGTTGTTTGGAACACGAGTTTTGTGTGAACATGAATTTTAACTAACACATTCTTTCATTGAAAACCCCTCGAATTATTTTGATGATGAAAGCAGAATCTGTCGTAAGAACAAGCCGGGGGAAAAAAATCTCGTTCGTGTTACTTGCACTTTTCCTTCCCTTTTTTATTTCGATTATCCCTTCCCCCTCTCGCTCTCAAACATACCTGCTGGTGCGAGGTGTGTGAGCCTGTTCTCAGAGGGCCTGAGAATCTCTTGACCTTGGCCCTAGTGTGGCACATCGCCAAGTGCGTTAAATGATTTCGGCTTTCAGAAAGTCGGCTTTTTACTTGATTTTTCACATACCAATAAGCATCTCTTGTTTTTCCACCCTATGTTTGTAGAGTCCCCCCCCTGTTTTTCTTGACATTGGTATGTTTTTGTCCTGCCGTTTCACCCAGAGAAAAATATTAAGATTCATCTCATGGCTTCATTCATCGGCGACAACAGTGGCACGTCGCAAAAATTGCTTCAAATGTAGCAGTTATTGATTTAAAATGTGTAAACGCCGCAGTAATAGCATTAAATCAGCTAGCTAATGCGTGTAAACTATTGTGGCACATCTTTAAAATTTATCAGGTTTGAGGATTAATTCAACTTAAGTCATGCAACACAGTTTTGACCTTAGACTATAAAAGCCAATCAGTAATCATGATATATAACTGTTTTGAGTTCATTGTAGAACAAGTTAAAAATTGTGATGTTTTTAAAAAATTTTTCAATAGAGATGTCCAACTGGTGATAGCCGTTGAGAGATATCTTTAACGCATGTCAACTCATAAAAAACATTGTCAAATATCAGTTTTCCTAACTTGTTTATTTCTGTTTCCTACACCTGATTCGCTACCAAAAACTGAGGACGATTTTTTTCATTCTGAACTATTGTATTCGTTTGTCAACCTCAAGTTGTCGTTTTCCCCTGGAATAAATAACATAGTCTATATCTGTTTCTTATTTACAATTTAAATCAAAAAATTAATTTGAAATACAAACATTCAAGCGTTGCTGGGAGCTATTTTTGGCTCATTCTGAAAGTACTATGTTTCTTCGATAGCGGAAACCTAGAGGACGATTAAAAATGCTGGAAAAAATAGCGGCCTTATTTTCCCTTGCAGGTTCAAAATCAGGCATCCGTGATTCCGATTTCCTTCCCCCCGATATTTAGGGGGAAAAGTCACCTGATTTGTGTGTAAGGCGCAGGAGAAACATTCATGCTTATTAATCACCCCTAACAAAAGCTGCTTAATTTCGTTCTCCTAATGCCACAAAAGTTCAGAATCGTAATTGTGCTTAGATTTTGTCACGCACGGAAACTTTCGTCGTCATCTTTCGTTGATTGTTTGCAAAAAAATATAATGGGAGATTGGAATTCATTTATTTATTTTTTAATTTTCTGCTCGTTGATGTAGCATGACTTTTAATACCCAGTTATCTCATTTGAGATTTGAGGCTTTTCAGAGTCAAGTTATTCTTTGATGATGGGAATGTGAAGAATAGCCATTGTATATCTACTTTTGTTTTTATTTTTGTGCCTATCGAAAGTTTTTGTTACTAGCTTTTTTCTACAATCAGGGGTCTGTCCAGGATTTTTCACAGGGTCCGTTTTTTGTGAAAAATTAAATAATTTTGTGAAAAATTAAATAATTTTGTGAAAAATGAATTAATTTTGTGAAAAATGAATTAATTTTGTGAAAAATCAAAAAAATTCCGCAAAAAAAAAAAAAAAAAACATTTTGTTAAAACGAAATTTTAGAATTTAGAGATGGCACAAACTGCATCAATTAAACTTAAAGTTGAGTGTTTTCCTCTTCTATGTCAAGAAAATCATTCTGGAGTGTTTTTCTGATATCTGGCTGGGGGGGGGGGGGCATCGCTCTTTCAAGTATCAATATTTATCTACCATTCTACATTATGTTAAATTGTACTAGAAATATGTCTGTACAGTATTTAAAATAATTGTAACAAAAATATAAATAAATAAAATTAAACAAAAATAAAAAGATATTTTAATTGTTTACCTCTTAACAAAGCGTAATAATAATCAGAAATTCGAAAAATCGGATTCCCATAGCGGATGCAAAGAGATCGCAATTCTCAGTGAAGGCATCAAAAGTATAAAAACAGCTTGTAAAAGAAATATTTTTGATAAAATTATCTTAAAGTTGCATTTAAGAGTGTTATGATAAACATATAAACATTTCATTAATATCTGTGGACAAAGTTGACGCAAAAAAAAAAAAAAAAAAAAAAAAAAAAAAAACCATCTATTCAGCATTTTAATTTTTGACTCGTAACAGAAAATGGAATTTTGCTTTAAAAACTTGAAATGAGAGTTCTAACTCAAAATGTAGACATCTAAAGAAAAAGAAAAAAAAAACGGTAATTAAAAGAGAGTTAATCATCCTTCGTTAGCATCGAAAAATCAAAACCCATATAATTTTCTTCCAAAATAACAATTAAACATCGCACCTCACCGTAAAAATGCAAATATTGACAAGCTGGCAAAATGATGAGAATAACAATTAAACATCGCACCTCACCGTAAAAACGCAAATATTGACAAGCTGGCAAAATGATGAGAATATTTTTTTTTTCAAAATTAGCCGATTTTGTATAAGCTGATCCCTCTAATTTGACTTAAAAAAAGGTTCCAAAAATTATCGATTTATACACAGAAATATGAGAAATATGCGTTATTTTGCTTTAAGATTTGCTCTTTCAATAAACAATTTGTGACACATCCGATTTTGTTTATCAGAATTTTGTGAAGGGTCCGTTTTGTTTTATCACGATTTTGTGAAAGGTCCGTTTTGTTTGATCGGGATTTTGTGAAAGGTCCGTTTTGGTTGATCGGATTTTTGTGAAGGATCCGTTAACGGACCCAAATATCCTCTGGCCAGACCCCTAACAATGTTGGGTAGGTTAATAGATCGTTCCATTCCAACGCTTTCACAAACAGAATACCATGCAATTATACCGCCGTGGGCAGGTAAACGGCAGTATCTGCAGAAATGAGTTTTCGAAACATTTGAAATGTCTGTTGGATTCAATACTAATAGTACGGAAATGTTGGAATGAGACGTTTTTTTCGCGCCTTTTTTTTCAGCGGAAACCAAAGAAAAATTTGCAGTTACTGCCCTTTACCTACCCCACGGCAGTATATGCCTCTTCTGATTCCTGAAAAGCTATTTTCTAAAAGAACATTTTATTTGAGTTTTTAGGAAAAACTATCAATTGAAATGCAGAAGACAGAAATTTTTTTTCCTAATATGTTTGCTTTTACCTCTTGCATTTATGTTTGAACTTTTTTGGTCATACTCGAATTATTGTTCTTTCAGATGTTAAATTTGCTATGTATCCCCCTTCCATGATTGCTGCTGCAAGCATTGGCGCCGCCATCCATGGCCTGAATGCCAGATTAGAAAAGGAATGGTCTTCTCCCAAAGAAGTACTTTCAAGGCTACATGATATTACAGGCATTGAAGTGGTAAGCTGAAATCTAGTTGTTCTTGATTACAAATACAAATGTGGCGACCAGCTACAGGCTCTAGGCCCAACTAGGCTGGTCCTAGTCAATTTTATTAGACCCCAATGTAAATCCCCAATAGCCCTCTTAAAGCTATCCACCCCCTTGCTCATTACAGCCTTTTCAGATAAGCTGTTCCAAGTGTCCACAGCCCTGCTAAAGTACTAATTTTTCCTCATTTCCAGGTAACCTGCGTGAATAGCTTAAAACAATGACTCTTATCCTTATTTACGTGCAAAAATTTGACCCATTGACATCTTTGAATATGTCCCCTCTGATTCTCTTTTGCTCCAGTCTATACACATTGACTTCCAAGTCTGGTATCATAATCTAAATTTGATTGCTTCCCTACTATTCTATTAGCCCTTATTTGAACCCTTTCTAATAAAGAAATATCTTTCCTAAGATAGGAGACCAAAACTGAACAGCATGCTCCAAATGAAGTCTTACCAAACTTCTATATAAATGCATGTAATAAAAGATAATGTATTAATTACTTGAGCTAATTCTACAAATTATTATAAAATTATTTACAAGCTACAAACTCATGACAAATGATTTTTCTTTCAGGATTGTCTTAGAGCTTGCTGGGAACAAATTGAAGAAAGCCTAATGAACCGCATTACTTCTGCAAGGTCTATGGCCCCATGTGTAACTATACCTTTAGGGGTAACGAGTCACAAACTTGCCGAACATCATGAAGAACCTCAGGACATAGTACAAGCAGAAACTCCAACTGACGTTCAGGACGTGCGATTTTGATGCAGTATTTTTCTGTGCTTTGAAAAGACCTTGTGCTGAAATGGTGATAGGCGGATGGACATGTCACTTTGCTAGTCATAGAAACCAGACTGTTAGATGGATAAGTCATTGAATGTAGAAGAAAGTGCTGATTATGCCATTCGATCACAGGCTGTGTGAAACCTTTTGGTTGTAATAATGGTTTGGAAAGATGACTTTTTTAAAATATTAATGGCATTTTATCTGCAAAAACAAATGTTCCAAAAAATCTCAACCATACGTGATAAAAAAAATCTCAACCAAAAAGTATTTTGTTAAATTTTTTTCAGGCACTCATGTTTTCCCCGAATACACTTCATTTTCTATAAAAATTTTTATTTCTCAGTAAGATTTGTTCTGGAAAAATTCATAAAACTAAATCCTAAGTATCAGCATGAGTCACTCAGTAGTAATAAATTTTTTCCCCCCAAGTCAAATTCCTTCAAGCATGTTTTAAAATGAAAAGGCTTTTTCCAGTAGTAAGTTGCTTGGAATTTTTTTAGACCAGGGGCTAAACATTGAGCTTTAAACTAAAAAGTTCAAGAGAATTTTTTGTTTTGCATATAAATTAACCCAATGGAATCGGATTTAAATGCTTAGCATATACCTGTGACCAATCATCGAAATCAATGGTGCGTACAAAACTTGTCATATGATTTCAATGGGTTAATGAAACCTTAATTTTCATGGTTAATGCAATTTGGATTACTTTCTTTTAAAAGTCAAATCAGCAACATGGCTTTAATTTAGTCAGTGGTTTGTTCACGAGGATTATAGTTTCTGTTCATTCCATCGCAATTTTTGAAATGTTCTGTATTTAGTGGACCAAATGAGTGTTTAGTTATGAAATGTAAATATTATAAAGAAAGGTATGAATGACAACCGACGTAAAAAAAAAAAAAAATACTGCACAAGCAGTTGATTTTGATAAATTATGTACATAAACTAAAGCATTCACTAATGCAATTATTTTCTACCTTGCTGTTTTTTTATAAGCTACTATACAAGTTATTCTTTCATTTGTTAGCATATTGTTGAATACCAACCCTTTGCACTGGAAACAAGTTGAGCATATGTAATGTAGTTTGGTACTTGATGCTTGCTAAGTTGTTGAGCGACCTTAAAGATGTTCCCAAGTGCAAAGTGTTAATATTGTCGGGTAAATGGCATTCAAATTTTAAGGCATTTTACAGATTTAGGGCATTTTATATACATGTATTCAATTTACATCTACTGTATGCATTTCAAAAGAGTGGAATGCATTCATATTTTTTTTATTAGTAGCATTTTACTGCTCTATATAAATAAAAAAGTTGATTGCATTTAGTTTTTCTGAAACTATACATATCTTATTTGTGAAGGAGAGTTTTCTCTATACAAGAAAAGTCTTGATTTTAGGACATTTACTGTTAGTACCATATTAATTGATAATTTTGAATAATGTACCTTTGAAGGCTGTTCCGGATCTTCAACTTTGTCTGAGCCGAGTCAAAATTTTGAAATGGCAGCCCTTATTTCCACCACCTTCCCTTAAGTTTTAAAAAAATAAACGAGAAATAGGGGAAATTGCCGCTTACACAAGTTGAGGACCAGGGCAAAGACCCCTGGTATCAGCACAGTTTGAAGGTTATTGTTCTTCAAACTTTCTTTTTTAATATATATGTCATTCTTGTACAAAAAATGTTAAACATAACGTTTATACACTTTTAAAAAAACTTTGAAATTAGAAAAGCACTATTGAACAATTTATAATGATATATAACTTATAATACAGGGTTGCTGTTGACATGCTGTACTGCACCAAAACCCTAAATTCAAAATAGGATGCAAAAATTGCATCCCGCAAGACCATTTTTTCTTGTGAGGACCCATTTTTACTAAGATGGCAGTATCCATGGAAATTAAGTTTAATAAGAGCATCCCACTTTTAAAAAAATTTGTAAGTGCCTTAACCAATGGACCAATGCCAATATTTTTAACTTGTGAAAATTTAGTATTAATGTGAAGTTGAATATTTAACCCTATTCAAGAAATGAACTGATCAATTTGTGTCTTTCATATTACTTGAAATATTGCATAAACTTGCAAAGTTTGTTTCCTTTTTTTCTTCAGATCAATTAGGACCACTTTAATTTTCTTCCAATTGCAACTAGCTCAAAAATATTAAATAGTATGATTGGGAATAGAGGTGAATACTTTGAAAATGATTGAATTTGGGGCTTTTTATAATCATTGTATGGGTAGAAAAAAGAGAAGCAAATACTAAGTTCGGCACCTAGAATCTGTTGAAATACATGCACATTCTACCAAATGATCTTGACGTAGGTTACACAATTAATCGTTGATGCTTGAATAGGGTTGATTACAGAGTCTTTTCTAGTCTAAGATGCAGATAATGGAGTTAAGGAAAAATACATATTTTTAAAGAATTATTATTCTTTTGTTTTTACAACCTTTATACAGAACACTGTACACTTCAAATAAAATTTCTTTGCTTAATATAAGTAAACATGTTAAGTTTCAATTTAATTTAGTGAGAATGATTTAAATACACTGTCATTCAAGAATCTCAAATGTATTTCATCACTTAGAAAAGTAAAAACTCAATTTAATTTTAATATTAATTATAGACATATTAATTGATAACTAAATTTTATTGATATGCAAAAAAATTCCCAAGAAGTTCCACTACCTTATTTCCCTTCCTGTAAGCTGAAGTTTTGTCTAGGGTTGTAAAATTGTCAAATATATCAGGGATTTTAAAAACATCTGCAAGTTTTTCCAGTTCCTACCTCGATTTGTATCATATTATCTGCTTTCATTGTGTTGTGATCAGTGTAAATTTGAGATATTCCTAAAATTTGCAGGTTTTAAACTTAAAATAACTTAAAATCAGTAATTGGAATCAATACATGCATTCAAATTAAACAGAGTAAATTTTTCAGATAAAAAGAAGCTGTAGTTAAGTAGATTTTCACTTTTTGCTTGCGTTAACGATAGATAAGACAATATAATGGATAATATTGCAATGTATGATCTACCGCTTTTAGTATTTTACCCATTTTAGTTGCTGGATATATCCACACTTGCTTAACTAAAGAGCGGTCGACTACATACCACTACATTATCAATTCAAGTTTAGTTTCATGTTAGCTTCAAGGGCAAATTTTCCTCCCATTTGGGAAAATATCTCAAAGATATTTTATTTGTTGCAACTGATGTTATATTCTTACCCTGTTAAACACTTAACAGTTGATTGATTGTTATGAGTTGCACTGTTAAAACTGTTAATGTTTGCCAGAACTTGTTCTGTAATTCACTGTTAATGTATTCACTAAGATGTTGTCTGTTAAGTTGTTCCAATCGAATCTGCTAAAATTAGTTGTAAATATTTGTATATGTTTTTTCTACCTCTTAACAATAAAATGATTAGTGATATTGAACAAATCTTGAATTTAAAGAACTTTTGCCAGGTTTATTCTTGCAATTGGATTTTTATTCCTCTGATTTTGTAATGTAATAGTGTTTGAAAAAAAAAATGTTCAAATCAAATAGTGGCAATAATAACTCGCAGAATTTGATAAAATGCAATTTTTTTTCCTTACTAAGACTTGTTCCTTTCTTGAAGAGTTAAAAATAAAAAAATTATCGTTTTTTTTGTAAAGTTTTTGACATTTGTACAGGGTTCATGAATGCATAAGAATATTGTTAAAATTATTTCATCATACGTAAAAACTAATGGCAATATTGTTGGGATTTTCAGTGTATGCTGTATTTGCTGTGTATCATAGCTCTTGTGACATCAGTCAGATAGCTATTATCTGAAACAATTGATCAAGGATGAAGTGCAAATAAAAAGATTTCAAATTTTTATGTTGTTGTTTTTAATGAATTGTACTCACATATTTTGTGAGCAATCATCACTTGACCGAATTTGATGTTGCTCTGATTTTCAGATTACCTTGACAATGAGAATAAGTAACTGCTTGTTATATAACTACAATATATTAAAAGAATGAGTTTTCATCGCCATAGTTAAATCTTTTGCGTTCATTCAAGGCTTAACTAAAACAAAAAACTTAGCTCTGCAAACTCCACTGTCCACTAGCAGGACCACTCCTGGGCGGTGGCGTCAATGCCCAACACACAAACACATGCACGATTGTGAAAAACAATTTAAATTCAAATGATGTTAAAAATTTGAAATTTTTTTTAAAAACTCTTTCAATCAATAAATATGTAGTTACAAAAACACATAAAAAAGAAACTTCGTGAGTAAATTCAGTCAAGCAAGAATACAATCATCTAAGAATTCAAACCCAAAATATCAAAGTACAACACACTCATACAATAAATTCACGAACACGACCTTGAAGTTCAATTCCGAAACTAGAAAAAAATTTTACAGCATGAAAGCTCACAACTAGTACAGTAGACACTTGTCTTATGTGGTCCAAAAAAAAAATTTCCCCTCCTTCAAACTCCAAACCCTTGAGATGGCTGAGAACAAGCGAAGAACAGTATTTTGGCGAGCTTGTGTCGCAGAAGACTTTTTGTGATTATTTCTAAAAAGAAAGAGCTCTGCAATCAAAATTATTAGACTCGTACAAGTCGGAGCTCACTGAAGAACTTTTGAAAGAGACAAAGGGGGACTAAACCATCAAAAATTACTATCAAAACCATTTTAATTTATGCAATATTTTCATAGAATGCCTGCTCAAAAGTAGGGTTTACGGTATGATAAAAACTAAAGTTTTGTAGAAAAACATTTGCAATACCTTTAAGAGATTTTATACAGTTTTATAAACTATATCTATTGCCAAAGCTGTAACCCATTTGCGGAAGCAGTTTACACCACAGACACAACTCTATGACAAACATTTTTACAATGTGAATTTCAAATAAAGCCCTAAGCAACTCACTTTCACACTAAGCTATAAGTACAAGACTTTTCTAAAGAAAAGGTTATGAAAAAAAAAAAAAAAAAAAAAAAAATCCTGTTAAATTTAATTTTGAAAATCAGTTAAATAATTTTGCTAATCAGTTAAATTATTAACTGCTTTTCCTTGTTCAGGTACCATGTTCATATAAATAGGGGAGAGTTTGAAGGATTGGGACAGTGCTGCATTTTTCACCAAAACCTGTTCATGTTTGTTAACTTAATGGTTAGTACTGTTTTTCAAACAAATGCTTGACAGTTACATCCCAGGGGATACAGTAAGCTACATCAGAATAAAAGACATTAAAAAGTAAAATTCGTAAGAAAAGTATCAATTTAATTATTATATACAAGTATATACAAAGGAATAATTTATGTACAAACTATGCTGATATAACAAAATCCGTAAACTTTGCTTTCTTTACTTTCTTTTTACCTTTCTGCAGCATAATTTTTCTTTTTTTAGATTCCCTTTTGCTAAGATGCTTTTTAATTTTTTTCTGAGCAAATTTTGCAGGATCTGTAACAGCCTGAAATAATAAAAATGAATTAATTCAAAACCAGGGAAATGGAGACTTTGTTTGGCCACTCTTTATTTATTGTTCAGTGATTTTAACAATAATTAACTGAATATACTGCAATTTTCTGACTTGTCACAACACAATTCTTCTTTAGTAGTGGTTCAATTTATGTATTAGGGTCACAGGAATGAAAATATTGACTAGAACTTAGGTCGACAGGAGGGGATAATATAGCTTTAAGTTATTTAAAATGTAAAGGTACTGGTACCATTAGCGGGAGTTGATTCTTTTGAGGGAATCACCACAGCAAAGGGTGCTCATATAAGGGTTCTTCTTTCTAAGGGGCGCTCAAGCCCCCCTTAGAAAGGAGAACTTCCTTGCTTTTAGTGCTTTTTCTTTGCAAAAATGTATAAAAATTTCTTTTCCAGCTATTAATGAATACGTTAATAAAAATTTCAAATTTTAATATCTCTAATTTGTACTAAAATCAGTATCTATGGGGGAAATTTTCTGCTAAACCATGGGGAAAATTTTTGAGCCTTCCCCCCCTTGAAATTTTGCATATGGGCGTCCTTGCACTACAGGGCTTTAAACTGACAAATTCCAGAATTCTGGTTTTTCAATTTTTTTGAAATTATAGAAATTTGTATGCTGGGTTAAAAACATAATACTCTCACATTTCTTCATCATAAATAAGCTGAATTGACTTTTAAACTATAGCTAGCAAACAGGTGGGTCCAAAGACAGCAAACAAGAACTTGGTTTTAAAAGAGAGAATGGTTGCAAACGAGAGTGCACCAAAAACCTTTTTAAGCTGGTTTATTGAAGACTTAACAACAGTGAAAAACCAGAACTTATAAAACTTGTAATGACTTCCTTACTTCTAGATAGATGCATTTTATTTGTACATTTCTTCAGCTGATTTGCATCAAACAACTCGTACGTTTCAATTAATTTAAAATGGTGTTCAATACTGAACTAAGTAAAACCGTCTTATCAGTGATTTTTTCCAAAAGGGGAGAATTGCCTGCAGAAATTTTTCATTTTCTGATTCTGTTGCAAATTTTAACAGCATTTAAAGTAATGCGTTCAATGCTTTTCATGATCATCAATATCAAATTAAATGACACATTAAAATACATTAAAACACACTTCTGGTTGTATTTGCTGGTGGTACTTTTCAGTGTCAGAACCATATCAACTAACATTAAATTTTATACTTGAGTAGGGAAATATCAGAGTTTGTTGCAAGGATGGTTCAAGGGAAGATTATGAGGAAAATACAATCAAAAACATTCTGAATAACATAGGGTGGTCACAAAACCTTTCACTAATAATAAAAATGTGTTTTACAAGAACTAATATGGTTAGACCTATACTGGTTTTGATACATTTCATAGGCATTAATAAAGTTTTAAAAAGAACTACATCAGTTCATTTCAATTTGAGCATCCTAGAGTGCTTGTAAAATGTCAGCACAGCATTCTATTTCTCATAAAATGTTCAATATTCAGTCTGATGGCTTAGATTCATTATCAACCATCCTACCCTTGGAGTGTTTCAATAACTTCAACTAGTTCCCTCAACTAGTTAAAGCCTCTGTCCTAAATTTACTCTCAATCGGGAGTAAATTTAGGATGAGCCCAAAACAGCAGCCTGCAGGTTGTACAATACCCCCATTGCAAGTATTACTGTGCCATCTTGTTATTCTTTGCTACCTAGATCACTCACACTGAAATTCACTGCATGAGTCACTTTAGTAAATCTTCATAAATAACCTTTCAAAACATAGAAACAAGGATAATCATTTTTCATAGTTGCAATAGATTTAATGACTACACTGCATCTGTTTTTCATACAGAAATAATTTTGACACAAATTGTTGACTGGAACTGATAAATGATAACGAATATAATAAATAAACAGAATAGTTTCTCACCTCTTTAGCTTTATCTTGTTTTCGTTTTACTTTTTTCTTTAATAAAGCCGATTGCACCGAAGTATAAGCATTTGTAAAATCTTCTACTCCTACCACAGACTGAATAAGATCCAAAACTTCCTTCACGTTCTTTTTTAATTCCTCATCTAACAATATTCAATTAAGAAAAAATAAATAAATAAATAAAATCAGAATGAAAACAGTTGAGTGGTTCACATAGTATTGATCTGAATATCAATATGGAATAGTATACAAAACAGTAGTCCTAGTGATCTAAAAATACATTTACAAAACTAATACATTTCCCTTTAATAAAGCTGACTGCACAGAAATATATGCATTTGTAAACTCTTCTACTGATTTTAAGAACATTATTTACTAAACTTCCAGCTTTTTAATCAGAGTAATTTTTGATTTGGAAATTTAATGGCTTTTACTATTACAGTAAAACCTGTAAAGTTGACCACCCTAGTAAGTTGACCACCTGTCTATGTTGACCGCTTTTGTCAGGAACGGAACTAGTCCTATCTCATATAATGAATTGAAACCTCTGTAACTTGACCACCTCTCTATCTTGACTAATGTTCGCCAAATTTGGTTCGGAGTATTGTAAAAAACCCTTTGTAAGTTGACCACTTGGTTTATTTTTTTTTTACCTTTCTTCAGCAAATTACTTTATTATATTATTTATTTGTTTTTTTTAATTATTTTTTTTCATAGCTTTCCAAGAATGTTTTTAATTCTTTCATGACAGAACAGCATTTTACTAACTAAACAGCAGCATAAAGCTTAATGCTGCTCTTTATTCTCCAAACTTGTTTTTCATTTGTTCTGTTTGAGATAGCCTTTTGTACTCTGTTCAATGAAAATAGATGTCAGTAGAAAAGTTCTAAGTCTTTCCTTTCAGTTGCAATATGTTGTGACAACACAGGAATTGTGCTAAAAAGAGCAGGCCTGGATCTATACATTTCGATTCCCCTGCAACAAAATATGTAGGGGATAATAACCTCTCCCTAGTGGCCAGCAGTGTCTATTAGTAAAGTGAATAAGTCTTAGTGCTAGTTTTTTTCCCTTCAATTTCTAGGGCCGTTAGCTCCTTTAAGGACGCGGGCCTCTCGCATTGCAAGTACGCAGATCTGGGCTTGGTAATGAGTAAAGTTACATGTTTCTGGTGCAAGGGATTAAGAGATAGGACATTTTGATTTTGCCTTTATGAACTGGGAGAGTCGAGCTTGTTGCTCTTTGTGCTATAAGTTTTACATGAAAAGGAAAGAGAATATTAGCTGGCATATATGGAATATCTAAAACTTAATTGTCTAATATAGTTAAAAACAAGGAAAAACTAACGAAATTATTTGAATAGTATTTTTAATTATTGTTTCACTTTCAATAATATTAAACAATGAAAGTGAGTTGAACAGAAAGAGTAAGGATGAATTCCTCAAAAAATGAATTCATGGTGCAAGAAATGACAAAAAAGAAAAAAAAAATATTACCGCCCTTTATAAGTTGACCACCTGTCTAAGTTGACCGCGAAAGTACTGCACCGCAAGTGGTCAACTTACACAAGTTTCACTGTACATAAATTAATAATAATAAATAATGACATCTCTGGGTTAATAAACATATCAGTGACATTGAGCAGTTTAGTTATAAATTCAGTTTACATACCAGCATGTTTTGAAGCATCAGAAATTTCTCTACACAATGGGAGAAGAGCTATGCTTAACACAGGCATTAATCTTTCTTTTCCTAATTTTTGAGCGATTGCAGCAATGAACATGAAAACGCATTTCCTCTGCAGAGAAAGAAAAAATGAAATCAAAACTGTGCAAAAAATAAATATATGAAATGAATGATTAGTCAACGTTTAAAATATTTTTTTTTTAGCATGAACAACATGTTTACAGTATGATCAGTAGAATTCATACTTACTAAATCTCTTTTTTAATTTAAAAAATTGTTTAAAAAAAATAAAGTTAAAATACATAACTTGCAAAGGCAAGCTAAAAATTAAGCGAAATTTCACGAAAAATTGCCTTTTGTATGAGAAGGACAGCTCACTTTTGGATTGTTCTGGGGGGGGGGGGGGAGGAACACCTCTGTTTTCTACATGATTATAGTAGAACTAGCTACGATAATTAGACGCATGATGCAGGGGTCGGAAGGGTGATTTCAAAAATTTTAGGACATTTTTAGGACAACAAAAATAAGTTTTTTTTAAAACTTAAATGTAATTTATAAGCTTGATTTTCATAGTGGATGATAAAAAGGTTTCAAATTCAATCTTGAAAATTACAATCAAATGGATTCAATCTTTTATTCTTCAACACAGTGACAAATTTTAAAGTATATACCACATACCAGTAGGATAAATGTATGTCCAATTGCTTCTTTACTTGTCTTGTTGTTGTTTCATGAAAGTGAATTACAAAGAACGATGAAAAAATATCCTTAATAAGGAGGGATTTAAAGTAAGGTGCAAGTCCAAAATTTTATGTGTACTGAACTTAAAACTTCTGCTTCCGAAATTTTATCCTGGAGTGAGTTTGGAACAAAAGCTTTGGATAGCTTCATCATAATAAATTCGTTTTCAGTAGAAGACGAAGAACAAGGAATAAAAAATACAGCTTGATTTTTCAAGCTACTTGTCAACCTCTTTTGTTTCACCGCTTCAGCACCAGACAATACCTGCAAAAATTCTTAATGATCAATATTAGAAAGATAATGTTCAAACAGGAAGAATTCTTTAAGTTCATCCTTTTCTGCATGGCACCATGTGTTAATCTTGCATCCATTTCTGTCTGCTTTTACAAACCACAAAGAGGAGAATTTTGTTTCCCGTGGCATTTTAATAAATCAAATTACTATTTACATATTTAAAGCAAAAGGTTAGTGACTAAATTTACAAATTATATGAGCAAGAAATAATTCAACTTCACTGAACAGAAAAACAAAGCAAACTGATCCTTTGTACCAGAGGCGGGAGATAGGGACAGAAAAGTTATAATTTTTATTTTCGATTCCTAAATTGGAAAATAAAAGAAATAAATGAACCATAAAAAGTGGGGGAGTGGTCCTCCCCCATCCCCACCACTGCATTATACTGTAAGAACAAACCAATGCTCAAATCGCACACAAGATAAGCACTATAAAAATTAAAATAAATATTACTTCCCACCTGGGGACAAATCATTTAAATTTTGCTCTAAATAAATTTTTCAAACCAAGTGTTTACATTTCGGTTCTAACTCAACAAATTGCATTTATTTTATTTCAGTTAGCTGTAATACCTTTCACCCAGAACTGCAATTTGAGAGAAGGAGAGACTGCTTCAACCCTCCCTGGTTCACATATTTTTCATTCTTTTCAAAGGCAAAAAAAAAAAAAAACAGATCATGTTCCTTTCCCCAAACTCTTTTTCTGCTAAATTTGCTGAACAGCTGTTTTTAATTTCTTTATTTTTATATATTTTTTGCAGAAGAGGAAAGTTTACAAGAGTTGCAAAGTATAGATAAAATAAGCTGCTTTATATTAAGCATGTGTTTTGGTTAACTGCCCTCTCCTTCACCAGAAAAAAACAGCCGCAGTATAGGTTCTTCTTTGTTTCTTTTTTAGAGAAAATTTCTTAGGATCTACAAAGTTTATTTTATCCTAAAATATAGGCATATCATCATGAAAAGTTTCATTTTTTGGTTGAATTTTATTTTTATGCATGAGTAGGGAACAAATAATAAAAATTTTAGGACAAAACTCAAAAGTTTAGGAATTTTAGGATTTTCAGGACAACTCCTACCCCTGCATGATGTCACGCTTTGGGGGGGGGGGGGGGTTATGAAATTTAGAGTTTGTGACAAGGGGGAGGGAGAGATTACAAGAAGTGTGACATCACATTTTCAAAAACAATATGCTTATAAAAAACAACATGACGTGTTTTAAAAGGGGATGGGGGGGAGGCATCCCTTGAGTGAGAGGTGTGACACAGGGAAATGGGGGTCAAATTTGTCGAGAAAAAATGTAACATCATTTGTGGACAACTCCTTAGATCAAATTCATAAGACCAACAGAAACTCAATACCTTTTCAGAATTCACTGGAGTTTCAGCAACTTCTTTTTTTGCTTCACGGCACAGTTTGCGGACCATCCAAACTAATGTGACTTCAACATCATTCGAGTCGGTATTTTTACAAGTAGATTCAGGCAATGTTGATATGACTCTGGCTAAATAGACTAAGTTTCGAATAACCTAAAGTTATACAGTGAATAAGTTTTATAAATATTCAACACAATACTCAATAGCATTTTACTGAAAAAAGTTAAAAACAAATTATTCTACAATGCTTTTTAAAATGCAACTGACTCAATTTAAAGGATATTCTATTTTTATTTAAAAATATTATTTTTGAAAATTCTTACCCCTGAAAATGATATTTAGTTTCATTGAGAGAGAAAATTAAAAATGTAGGCCATTTTATGCTTACTGTTGATTTGAATTTTTTTTTTTTTAATAGCTAGTGAATGAAGTATAAATTGTCCGGGATTAAAAATTAAGGTAGATCAATTTCAATATAATTGAAGGGCAATGTTTAAAAGCAAACAAGGGCTAGATTATATTTTTAAACTTATGAGCCATCAAATTTTGCAAGCAACTTTTCTGTAACTTTTAAAAATCGTCACAAGCAAATTTCAAACAAATACTTATATGCACAAACATAAATAAAATACATTACTTGTTGTCCAAGAGTTTCATTTAAGTATGGACTCTGAAGCTGTGTTGAAAAATCAGCAGATAGGTCTCTTAGCTGAAAAGAAACACATTTGTCAGTTAAGAGCTGAAATACTGCACTTCAGTACATTTCTGCTGAAAGATTTAAACACTTCTTAAGCACACACAATTCTTATTTCCTCATATTTAACATTTCGCCCCAGAAAACATTTTATATTCTTCTGCAGAAGTTCTTCTGCCCTTATACAGAAGTTTGGTAAGACCTCATTTGGAGTACGCTGTTCAGTTTTGGTCTCCTTATCTTAAGAAAGATATTAATGTATTGGAAAGGGTTCAAAGGTGGGCTATAAGGCTAATAAATGGACTTTCTCACTTAGACCATGATTCCAGGCTTAGAAGGCTAAAAATGTACAGTCTTGAGCAAAGAAGAGACCGAGGGGACATGATTCAGTTGTTTAAATTTATTAGAATGAAAGATGTTATGGGGCTGAAGTTTAGCATTAAAAACAGGACAAGGGGTCATTGTTTTGAGCTATTTAAATCTCAGGCTAACATGGATATTAGGAAAAATTATTATTATAGCAGGGTAGTGGAACTTTGGAACAGCTTACTGGAAGAGGTGGTAATGAACAGGGGAGTAGATAGTTTTAAGAGGGCCATAGATCTTCACTGGGGATTGTAAATTGACTAGGACCAGTCTAGCAGGGCCCAGAGCAAGTTGCTGGTCATCACTTTCGTATTTGTATTTGTATATTCATCAATACAATCTTAAGATTACATTACAATTTGGTTAAAGCAAGATGACTTTCGATGCGCTATTAAATTTGAGGTGCTAATGTTTTGGAACATGTGCCACATTTGGAATTAATTATGTAAATGGGCATGAGCAAAGCCTGTTATCTTAAGCTGGTTTAAGCCGGTAATTTAACAGGTGTTGGCATTCTACCAATATAAGAATTTCTTGTTCTTTAACCCAACCATAAATGAACCAAAGTCAAGTGTCCTGTTATGTGAGCCATACGTACAACTTTTTTAAAATATGAAAAATAACTACCAAGGCTTTATTTTTTATTCAACTTATTACAAAGGAATCCTTCTTTTTTTAAAAATCATTAAGTACCTTTCCCATTTCTGTATGGAAAGATGTTAAAAAATATTCATTTGTACTGTTCATAAAACAACCCCAAACTACAACATTACACAAAGGCAGATGAATAAATTTTAAATTAAAAAAGGCAAGCATGTGTGTTTGGAGCACTAATAAATCTGAAGTTGTTTGAGATGAATCTGTAAATAAAATCACTTTGTGTTTTGCTAGTACAATGGAGCTAAGAGCAAAAATAGTAATTTTTCTAGCACATATCTCTTAACTTCCTTGCACTGAAAAAGAGAAGCTGGCCATTTTTAGCTCTGAAATGCATGGAAAATGAATGTAAGACTTCAAAAGCAATATCATACCTTTTGCTTATTATTCAAGAAAATCACAGATTTATCTTGTTTACATATAGCAATTTGAATTTCTTCAACTTCATAACACGAAAAGAGCAATCCAAATAGCTGACTGACTGTTAAACGAACCCACATGTGAGGGTGCAAAATAAGTCCTTGTAATTTTTCTGAAAAATAAAATAAAAATGACTTTTTAGTAACCATAGTAAAAGCTAAGAAAATCAGGGTTGTTTGGTTTAAACCATGGTTTAAATCATGGTTTAAACCAATTGGTTTAAAAAAAAAAAACCATGCGGTTTTTAAAAAAAAAAAGCCAAAAAAAAAAAAAAAAAAAAAACCATTTTACAGGTTTACATTGATTTCCCCAAACATATTGAAAAATGTAAAATTCCATTTATGCTAAGTTCCTAGCTAAGTTGCAGAGATAAATACTAAAATTGCAAAGTTGCTTCTTCAAAATGTATTACAAGCTTTAATCAAAAAAAAATATTAATATATTTTTTATTTCATATATGTGCCATAAAGCAGATTTCAGTCAACTTCCATCATTATGCTTAATTTGCATGATTAGTTAAGATTTACTAAGGATTGAATCTTTTATTGTAGATGCAATCCATTATATTGCTCACTCCTGTTGCAGGGGTGTGACATTTTTGCCCATTTATTTGCACTTTCCTTTAATTTTAACTTTGACTTGTAAGGTAATCAACAGTCTAACTTAATTGTTTGCACCTAAAAATTAAGATTTGTTCTGCAGGTGAACACAAATAATATTTTTTGAATCAAATTTTAAAAAAAAAGTTTATACTTCACTTATATAACGTTTTTGGCAAAATTTTTTTCTTGAAATAGAATTTGCTACACATTTATTTGTTCTAAAGAGTTTGCATTTAATATTTTTTAAACTTCAATGCTGGATGCAACATGTATGCCAGTAAATAAGCTGTAATTTAAGCCATGTTACACCAATTTTTGTATTTTTGATTTGGTTCTTTGTTTTAGCGATAGTCGATATCTTTTCCAAGTCTTTCCAAAATAACAACAGAGTCGAATATAGGGCAGCACTTCTTTTTAAAACTTTGTCAGTACAACAGCAATCGATTTTTTGACTGTTCAATCATGTACTGTTGTACATTTTTCTTTACTTCAATATTTGCGACATTGTGTATATAAAAATCAGCATTATGTAAGATCAGAAAGAAAAAATATGAAAATTGTTCTTTTGAAAATATTATGCTTAAAAATATAACTGTTACCTTTATTCGATAATTATTCATATTATGTTGGTTTTATAAAGTTTTTTTCTAGGATCTTCATTATATTTTATCTTACCCGCATCACAACCACTTCTTGAAGTATTTCGTATCATAAAGGGTCTATAAATATACATGCATACTAATATGTTAATCAAGTCAAACATTTCAATCAATACTTCCCTGCAGAAAGCTATTTTAATTATTTAATTTAGTTACAAGATTCTGTTCTTATCTCTTTAATTAATCAAGAAATTAGGCATAATGTGACTATTGAATAACTGTTAATTACATGGAACCTTCATTACCTTCCGAAAATTAATTGTTTTTCTCGCAAATAGTATTTAAACCAAAAAAGCCCGGTTTAAACAAAAAAAAAAACCTGGTTTAAACCCCCCCCCCCCAAAAAAAAAAACGTTTTTTTTTTTTTGTTTTTTTTTTTTTTGAAAAAAAAAAAAAACGGTTTTTTTACCAACCCTGAAGAAAATATGAAATTTTTTATTTATATCCTCTAAGGAATGTATATTTACCAAATAGAATAGTTAACTGCACTCGAAATCCGACGTTCTTCATCACATGGCAGTGAGACAAAATTTTTGTCAATGAATTTAAATGGTGGTACAAGAAATGGTCAGCACATCGTTCATCTGTACTACTTTTTGTCTAGAAAAATTAAACACAATGTAATTACATTAATCTAGCTTATAAGTATAGGGTGTTTTTTTAAGAGGTATAGAACTTCAGGTTCAAATAAAACACAGTAAAATGTTGTCAATTGCTATGAATTTGGTTTTATTCGAAAGATGGTTCTTTGCCATTTTTATTTAAATGTGATTTCTGGCACATGGCCACCTCAACTGGCTCGGAGAAAGTCCAATTGGGAAGTTCAAATTTCTCACTTTTGCAGCAAAAGAGGCCGTATGTCAGGGATAACGTGGCGAATGTTCTCTTCCAATGCATCAATCGTCTGTGGCTTATCGGTGTAGGCCAGAGACTTCATATAGTTCCACAAATAAAAGTCCAGCTGTGTTAAATCGCTTGATCTTGCGGGCCAATTAATGGGACCATTACGCAAAATTATTCATTCACCAAACGTTTCTTTTAATAAATCTATTGTGTCACGAGCTGTTTGGCATGTTGCACTGTCTTGTTGTCATTCATGATGGAATGGCAAACCAAACTAAACACAAAACAAGTGATAGCTTTCAAAATGGCATACATATCAAACAGTGTTGCCAACTTAAAGTTCTATACCTCTAAAAAAAACCCCTTTAGTATATTTATTTCAAAGAAATTTTTAACAATACTTTTCCCAATCATACAGGAGCACAGTTAAAAATGGATAAATGTTTCATATGAGGCATCCAAAAACAAAACATTTGAGATAATAAGTGAAAAAGCATACCAAATACAATTTTGGCTTTTATCTTTGGATAATATTCATATGCAGTACTTCTGTATTCTTTTATTATATGCTATACTGCATACTATGATTCACATTTAAAACATTTTCTTAAAATGTTTAGGTAAAATCCATTATGAAAAATTAGCAGGTGTCTTATTACTAAAACGTCGAAATTCAAATTATAAATACAGTGGCACTCCAATTATCTGAACAATGATTATTCGGAGCACTTTCAGAATTTCAGGAAAAACGCAATAAAGAAACGTACTGCGATTCCCAAACTATTGGTTCCGTTTACACGTTTCGTTGTCCTTCCCTCCGAGAAGCTAATATAGACGCAGCACAAACACAATTGGGATGATGAGTCCCTGTCTGATAATGCAGTTCTATTAGTGGCTTTTAATGTACAGCACTTGTAAGTACTAAACATGTAAAAATGTTACCTTTTCATTTCATTAATTAGAAGTTCTTTTTCTTTGGAATTTTTTTTTCTTCTAATTTCAATATACAGTGAAACCTCGGTAACTCGACACGCGGATAATTAAACTACTTTGGTAACTCAGCATTTATTTTTGTTATAGTTTGCCAAATGCTAATTTCAATGGATAAAAACCTCTGTAACTTGACACACATTTGCAGAAACTCCTATAAGTTGACATCTAGTTGGTATTGTAGCCTAATTTTTGCTATCAACATTCTTTCATATTAACCTCTTTGCAAAATTTAACGCAGCGGTTTCTTGGTCAGTCAATCTTTTTCTGGAAAGCTCTGCTAGAGAATTTCATCATTTACCCACAGGCGTTAGCCACCACACACTGCTGTTAGTGCAATTCTAAAAGGCTAAGGGTAGGATAAATGTACCCATGGAAATCCTTTGGAGAAAGAAGGTACCATGACATGTTTTTTGCACTTTTGCTCACATGTTGTAAGCAGGACTTTTTATTTTTACAGACCTGACTGACAAGAAACTTTTACACCTCTTCTCAAAAATTATGGATTTATTACTCATGAAGCATTCCAATATTGTTTGTGATTTTATTATGTAATTTTCAAAAAAAGAAAACGGAAAGGAAATTGATTTACTGGAATTCATTTTCAAAATGTGAATGTTAACATTAGTAATTATAGGTGATAGAGAAATCCTTTAGGAATTCAAATAATGGAATCTCAGTAAGTTGAAATCCGCTTACATCGACAAGTTCACATGTTCCCTTTGGGTGTCGAGTTATCAAGGTTCCACTGTACATACAGTTATATCTTAAAATATCACCTTTTTCAGAAAAAATCCAATTATCTGAATTTTTGGTTGTCCGGTTCCAATTGATTCGGAAAATTGGAGTCCTACAATATCACTGAATTTCATAACATCTATTTTATTCCATGGCCCCTACCATACTGTGGATAGTCCGATATAACTATTCTGAAGATAGAATCTAATATTTTACATTAAGCAAAAATACAATTAATGGGGGAAAAAATGCCTTTACGACATAATCAAAACAGCAAGAAATATTTTTACCTCCTCAGCCTGTTCACTATCTATGAGTCTAATATAAACAGGCAGTATTTCAGACAGATGAGTTTCAAACTCTTGCTGTTCAACCTCAGCAAAGAGGCCACAAATTTGAAAGCCCAAACGTTTATGTGACATCTGAAAAAAAGAGTTGTGATCACTCATAACACACAGTAAAAATATTCTGACGGCTATTTTTAAAAATAAAGATATATCTTTCACAAGCATTCAATTCAAAATACTTTTGAATTTCATAAAAGTACACCTTTTTCATTTGATTTTATTGAATTTTCTAATTCTGAACAGGGTTTTGTTCATAAACCAAATGATCAAGACTCATTCAAGCAATACATATTTTTTCAGTCAAGTTTAAGAATCAATTCTTGTTTTTCCAAATTTGCTAATTACCTTAGCTGTCAGGTAATTCAGCTAAATATTTAAAATTAGCAGTAGCTTAAATACAAGTCAGCAAACAAGGAACAAAACTAATGCAAAAAAAGAAAGAAAAAAAGTTATTAAATTAAAAATAGAAAAAAGCATAATCTTTGAAAAAATGTACTTTTCTCTACCTTTTTAGCTTGTAACCATGCAGCAGGAATTGAAAACAATGCATTTCTTACATCATGACCAGCCTGAAAGAAAACAATGAATCAGATACTTTTGTCATTTCTCTGTTTTTTAATCATCATAAGTTTTAAAAGTTTTTTAATTTATTTTAACTAATTACTCTAAAACACTATAGAATCAGAAGTCACAACACACTTTGGGTGCTAATTTCTCCAGAGTTCTAGAGAAATATTTAAGAAGTTATTCTACACCTTCAGCCATGTGAAGGACATGATTGAGTTTAGTGATCAACGAGACAGGTAAAAAGTACCCAATATGTTTGTGGGCCACCAGAACCCTTCCTACAAAACAACTTCTTGTTTACATACATATATACACATAAATTATTAATAAGGATATACACATAAATTATTAATAAGGATATCATTTTATATAAAACTATTATTCCCTAGCTCAGTGGTCCCCAACCTAGGGACAATCGTCCCCAAAGGGGTAGTTTGGCTTCTCAAGGGAGAAATAAATTTGGGAGGGGCAACAGGGTGGGGGGGTGGGGTGAAATGAGTACTTAAAAACAAAATCATAATAATAAAAAGACTGAATACTGAAATTGAAAATTTACATGAAACTGATTGTTAAAGGTTCAGACATAGTCACAAGTAAAAAAAAAAGAAATTAAAGTTCAGAAGCTTTTTCTTCACATGCCTTGATTGAACCTAAATGAAGTATTTTATCATTCATCGTCAATTTTATGAATTTTCTAATTCTAATTATTTTTTTAAATTTCTAGTGACAGTGCTTTTACTCCCCCCTTTTGATTCCAATTCAAAAACGAAAAAGAAAACAAAATCATAAAAAATGTAATTCTGTTTTTTAAAAGTATGTCAATTATCTTAATTTAGTACTTTCCTTCAAATACCTCTCAGTTTATTTTGGAAAGGAAAGAGGGGGGGGGGGGGGGGAATGTAACAAAGGTACTACTTTATTTATTTTTTATAGTTTAAGAACGATCGGATGAAATAGCTTTATCATGTACATTTTTCATCAAATTTAAATTAGACATTGACGTTTTATGTAATATCGATGTTAAGTATTCGAAGAAGAAAACAGAGAGGAGAGTTGGGCACTCAATATAGAATTCAGGATAGATGTCACTCAATCCATAGAAGTGGGTAGGAATGGTTTAAAAAGATAGGGAACCACTGCTCTAGCTCAAACTACTTTTAAACTGAGTACTTTCTTATTTACACAATGAGAGTCCAACTCCTTGAAGACTATATTTTACCAATTACATCAAACTTTTAGAAAAAAAAAAAAAAAAAAAACACAGCTCTGATTTCATCCTTTAGTGCTTGACTACTTATTAAAAAAGTCTGTTTACAAAATCAAAACATAGGTTGTTTAATTAAAATACTCCCAAGGTAAAGAAATATAATTGAAAATTTTATAAATGAAAATAATTCAAAAGTAAACTTTTACCTTCGCAAGCAATTTCTTAAGACATTGGGCAGCCATTTTTCTACATTTTGGAGATTCATCATTGACTAATCTAGCTGCTAGAGGAACAAGAAAAAGAGCAGCTTGTTTTCTCACAACATCCTAAAAATACATAAGTATATTGCAAACATTTTTGATTAAAAATTTTTTGGGAAAACAATAGTAATTTTTTTAAAGTCAGGACCAACAGAGTATGATGAGTGCATATTTGCCTCAAATTAAACATTCAACTGAACTGAATACCAACATTAACAAAAAGAGTAAAAACAGGTACCCATCCCACCAATTATGAACATGTGCAGAAACGGAATAAGAGTAATATCAAATTATAGCATTAAATGCAGCTTTTTACATCACTAAAAAGATGGTAATTTGATGAGACAATAATTAGTTTTTTATTTAGTTAGATTCAACAAAAATGTTATTTCTGGTTTATTTGGAACTTTGTTACAATCATTATTGACCCCAGAACATTTTTTGCAAACACACTTAAAAGCTTAACAAAATTATATTTATTTGTCAATAGATGTGAAAATAAGAAATATTTTAGTTATCAATTTTAAGGCAGACATGAGCAGTTTTACAAGAAAATGCTATGCTGCTTATTGTAGCATCCAGAGACTGCAGCTTTACTCTTGTTCAGGGGTGAAAGTTGCAAAAATTCTCAAGACGAAAATTTTTAAAATAGATAGGAGACGTGTAACTAATTTGGCATTTAATTAAAGAAAAAAGATAGAATAAAGCACTGTTCAAAAATACACAATAGCATTATTGCCAACCTTCGAAGAAGCAAAAACAGGAGATTCTACTAGAGGTATATAGGTGATCTACCAGGGACATATCTTCACAACAGAATTAATAAATTATGCTTTTAAATAACATGAATACAAAATTTAAAGTGAAATGGGGATTTTTTGCAGATGTAAGCAAGCTGCAAGACAAACATACTGCAAAGGAAAAACCAAATAATAAGGAATGAATTTGCTTTAAGTTTTGTACATTCCCCAGTCTCTACCAAAAAAGTTGCTACAAAAATTTAATTGCTAAAATCCGAAAAAAAAAAAGTCAATAGATGAAAATAAAATATAAAATAATTAGGTTTAGGGTAGCACATGTTAAAATAACTTCAAACTTTCAAAATAATTGAAATATTTTCAAGATGCAAAAGGATTGAAATCTGCTGCAATTTTCGGCAAAGCACGTGCTTCGTTGAACATACAATGTGGAAAGCTTCCAAAAAATTAATTTTTACTGAATGAGCTATTAACTGGAAAAAATATTGTTTCCTGACATTGGTAGATTAAAAAAGGGCGCCATCTATTGATAAGAAAATGAAACTTTTAAACGATTGACTGAAAAAACTGCAAAAATGGGAGAAAATCCTAAAAAACGGGAAATCGGGAGATGGAAGCAAAAAACGGGAGTCTCCCGCTAAAAACAGTAGAGTTGGCAAGTATGCAATAGTAACAAATACAATGAAAAATTATGACTCTTTTTTAAGAAACAAAACAATAATTATTTCACTTAATTTAAGAATAATTCATTTTTTTATAATTAGGTAATGAACAGCAGTTTTCACTCAAACATTATCAGGGGTGTGCACAGGGGGCAGGGCCAGATTTAGGGGAGGGCAGGCGAGGCTACTGCCCTGGGGCCTCCACTACAAAGGGGCCCCCCCACAGTAAAATTTTTACAAAATATCCTAACTTTTAATGGGGGTCAGCAAATTTTACATTTTTTCTTCCAATCCCTATGCATCAAAATATTCAGAAATATATCAAAGTATCGGATATTTTGGAAAATATGATCTTTTCGAACCCTGATTAGGGGCTTCCACTTCTTCGTTGCCCCGAGGCCTCCACACTTCCAAATCCGGCCCTGGGAGGGGGGAGGGGAGAAGGGACACCTGTTGAACAGGGCCTGAGTTAGGAGGAGGCCTAAGATTTTTAAAAGGGGTGAAATACATGTAGAAATGTAGAGGTAAACAATACGGAGGGAGGCCCATAAAAGTCATTTGTGACAGGCAAAAAATTTCTCTGCACATGCCTCAATATGATCACAAAATACAAATTAAATAAATTAAAAAAAATTAATAATAAATCTTAGATTTGACTCATTTTTTGAACATTTATTACTTTGTAACTTCCAATTCAGTCTCACTCAGTTTCGATTTTTTATAAGATCGAAATCTGCCAAAAGACTGAAAACATGTTCCCCTGCTCTTGTTTCAGACCGTTTGTCTGAAATAGCAATAACAGAGCTGGAAGTAGTAAATTGCCATCAGATCAGAGAATTCCATCACATTTTACTTTAAATGTAGCTTTACCGCTTGAAGTTTTTTTGATGATCTGATTGTAATAGTAGAATAATAAATAATAATTAGCTTGAAAGTTAGAAATAATAAAAACATAAAAAAATACAAAATAAAAACAAGTCAGAATTTTGCACAAGCAGCTATTTACAACTTCATAGTCGCAGGCAATAGAAAAATTATTGAATTAATCTTCATAATCTTTCTCTGAGTGGTGTGAATGATGATTCTTTGACCAGTTCAATTACTATTCAATAAGATAAATAAATACCTTTGTGCTGAACAGTCAAGTAAGACAAAAACAATGTTAGAAGAAGCACTAATTTGTAAATTACAGCAGACACGTGTTTTGGCGTTACAGGGAACGCCTTTTTCAATGCAAAAAATAATGAGCTTATGGATGAAAAGCCATCCGACAAAAGCCAAAAGCAGATAAGCATGCAGCTTAAAAGATAAAAAAAACGGATTAGCCAAACACCAATGACAAAGTTATAAACCGATCAGGAACCAATAGGAATGCAAGCCAAGGCCAAGAGCTTTCTCTTAGGTACGAACCCAGAAAGAAAGAAATTGGATAAAGATTAAGCCGAAGCTTAAACAAAAAGAAAAGAAATTGTCAGTAACCGTGAACCGCAAGAAAGGAAAAGCTGAATGGAAAACCATGAAATAAAATAAACAGAAACAAAAAATATTCGAAAAAAGGAAAAATAAAAATAAATAGAAGAAAATTGGAGGGGGGGGGGGGGAGGTTTCAATCAAGACAAAAAGGTAAAAATAAACAAAGGAAGATAGATAAAAATGAATGGGGAAAAAGGGGGGGGGGGAGGACAGTATTAAAGATATGGGAGTCAAATGTTAGAAAAATATGGAACTGCACTAAGATCGTTAACTAAGTTAGAACTGTTCCTCAAAGTATGAAAGGATTCCCAAAAGTCAAGATCTGATGAATTGGGGCATTTTTGGATAATCTGATAAGAGTTAAAATCAAAAGAGTGATTCGAATCCCAACAGTGTTGAGAAATACTAGACTTATTTAATTGTTGTTTTTTCACATAATTTTGATGCTCTTTCAAGCAAATTTTTAAAGTACGCCGAGTCTGTCCAATATAGGCAAGTTTACAACCACAATTAATTCTATAAATTCCACAACAATTAAGAGGGTGAATAGGATCTTTAAGAGAAGAGAATGAAAGTTTATTAATAGGAGAGAACACCACCTGGAATTGGAAACGTTTTAGAATCTTAGCAACCTGATAGCTTACAGATGGAAAGAATGGCAAAACAACCAAATTCTTTCTGATGAAGGTTCGGTTAAGAACATTAGTTTGGGATTTATTTGAAAGCTTTTTATAAATGGAATCAATCAAAGTTGGCGGATAGTCTCTATCAATTGCCACAGACTTGACAGCAGATGAAATAGTTTTTAACTCTTTATCACTAGGATCTTTAGAAATTTCAGCATATGGCCCAGAAGAAATCAAATCATTAGTTTTATCAACATAAGATGATTTGTCAAGAACAACAATTTGGCTACCCTTGTCAGCTTTGGTAACAACCAGATCAGAATTCGAAACTAAGTCTTTAACAGAATGACTAACAGTATTAGCAAATACAGGTTTAGAAATTTTCGAGTTAAAGTCAATATTCGTAATTCTCATGTAATGATAATTTTGCTGTGAGTGTTAATCCTTCTTTTCCAAAGCTTATTGCTCCTGTTGAGAAAGCTTTTAAATTTAGTGCCTTAAATTCCTCTCAAAAAGATTCCAATCGGCATCTTATAGCTTCGAATATTGACTTTAACTCGAAAATTTCTAAACCGGTATTTGCTAATACTGTTAGCCGTTCTGTTAAAGACTTAGTTTCGAATTCTGATCTGGTTGTTACCAAAGCTGACAAGGGTAGCCAAATTGTTGTTCTTGACAAATCATCTTATGTTGATAAAACTAATGATTTGATTTCTTCTGGGCCATATGCTGAAATTTCTAAAGATCCTAGTGATAAAGAGTTAAAAACTATTTCATCTGCTGTCAAGTCTGTTAAGTCTATTCCTTCAAATGCTAAACGCTCTGTTGTTCCATCTATTGCTAATTGTGCTAGATTTTATGCTTTACCTAAGGTGCATAAAGCTGGTATTCCTTTCAGGCCGATTGTTTCCAATATTGGTACGGCTTCGTACAAACTTGCAAAATATTTAGTCTCTGTGTTTTCTCCCCTTAGGAGTCACAATTTATTTACTATTAAAAATTCTGTTGAGTTTGTTAAAAAAATTCATAGTTTCGTTCCAAATAATCCTTTTATGGCTCTTGATGTTAACTCTTTATTTACGAACATTCCCGTTGAGGGTTCATTGTTATGCCTTCGTAGAAGACTTTCTGAATTTCATTTCACCAATACTGAAATTGAGGATTTAATTTTCCTTACCCGTACTTGTCTTAAGCAATGTTCTTTTGTTTTTAATGGGAAATTTTATATTATGTTAGATGGTCTGGCTATGGGAAACCCACTTAGCCCCATTCTTAGTGATATTTACATGCATTATTTTGAGGTTAAGCTGTTCCAAGAACTGCAGTTTCAATTTTATGTTCGGTATGTTGATGATTGTTTTGTTCTAATGAACCAGAATCATTTTGAGAGTGATGAGGTTTTATGTATTTTAAACTCCATTGATCCTCATATTCAGTTTTCTTGTGAGAAAGAACGGAATAATTGCATTTCATTTCTTGATGTACTTGTTTCTCGTACTGAAATTGGCTTTGAAACTACTGTTTATCGCAAACCTTTTGCTGTTTCCTTACCTCCTCATAGACTATCGTCTCATCCTCCAAATCAAAAATATTCTGCTTTCAATTCTTTTGTTCATCGCGCAATTAATATTTGTTCTTCGTCGGAACTTCTTAAAGTGGAACTTAATTATCTTAAAGCTGTGGCAATTGATAGAGACTATCCGCCAACTTTGATTGATTCCATTTATAAAAAGCTTTCAAATAAATCCCAAACTAATGTTCTTAACCGAACCTTCATCAGAAAGAATTTGGTTGTTTTGCCATTCTTTCCATCTGTAAGCTATCAGGTTGCTAAGATTCTAAAACGTTTCCAATTCCAGGTGGTGTTCTCTCCTATTAATAAACTTTCATTCTCTTCTCTTAAAGATCCTATTCACCCTCTTAATTGTTGTGGAATTTATAGAATTAATTGTAGTTGTAAACTTGCCTATATTGGACAGACTCGGCGTGCTTTAAAAATTTGCTTGAAAGAGCATCAAAATTATGTGAAAAACCAACAATTAAATAAGTCTAGTATTTCTCAACACTGTTGGGATTCGATTCACTCTTTTGATTTTAACTCTTATCAGATTATCCAAAAATGCCTCAATTCATCAGATCTTGACTTTTGGGAATCCTTTCATATTTTGAGGAACAGTTCTAACTTAGTTAACGATCTTAGTGCAGTTCCATATTTTTCTAACATTTGGCTCCCATATCTTTAATACTGTCCTTCCCCCCCCCTTTTTCCCCATTCATTTTTATCTATCTTCCTTTGTTTATTTTTACCTTTTTGTCTTGATTGAAACCTCCCCCCCCCTCCAATTTTCTTCTATTTATCTTTATTTTTCCTTTTTTCGAATATTTTTTTTTCTGTTTATTTTATTTCATGGTTTTCCATTCAGCTTTTCCTTTCTTGCGGTTCACGGTTACTGACAATTTCTTTTCTTTTTGTTTAAGCTTCGGCTTAATCTTTATCCAATTGAATTCTTTCTTTCTGGGTTCGTACCTAAGAGAAAGCTCTTGGCCTTGGCTTGCATTCCTATTGGTTCCTGATCGGTTTATAACTTTGTCATTGGTGTTTGGCTAATCCGTTTTTTTTTAATCTTTTAAGCTGCATGCTTATCTGCTTTTGGCTTTTGTCGGATGGCTTTTCATCCATAAGCTCATTATTTTTTGCATTGAAAAAGGCGTTCCCTGTAACGCCGAAACACGTGTCTGCTGTAATTTACAAATTTGTGCTTCTTCTAACGTTGTTTTTGTCTTACTTTACTATTCAATGTCCTAAAGTACAATTAAATTCATCACAGCATAAAACGTTACACCTGTCTTTTCCTCCCATTGACATTGCTACTGGCATTGAATCTAGGTTTTGAACCAAGGATGGAGCTGAAGTACTTAAAGAAAGTACTTTTTACAAATTTGAATGAAAGAATTTTGGAAAAAAAAACTTGAAGCTAAAGTTTTCTGTTTTCTGTTAGTATAATTCGCAGATAATACAATGTCAAAAAACAAAGTTGTTTTGATTTAACATACAATTTTGACAAAATAAAATAAAAATGGGAAAAAGTAAAAATATTTAAGGTATAGTCAAAATTAATCTAAAAAATAGTGATTTCCACTTGAAATCACGAAACAGAAAGTACAGGCAACAAAAAGGTCTCTACTGGTGAATTCTGCTGACAATAGAGATTCAACACACCAGCGTTGAGGAAAAAAAGCATAGATAATCCATGGCAGCAACAAATCTGCACCTCATTAATTTTGCTTTTTTAACAGATAATTTGCAGATAACACACAGGAAAATACGGTACATGAAATTTTGGGTAATTTTTTTCCTGAAATGGTTTATTTCCTGGAAAAATTTGAAATTTTTTTGAACAAAATGCTGTATTTTGGAATTTAGAATCTTTACACTCCAATGCTTTCTTTAAAAATATTTTTATTGCTCAATATCCTACATAAAAACAACTAACTTTGATAAAGCAGGGAACTACAAGATAATTTAATTCCCCTGTCCATTACGTATTACTTGCTTTTTCTTTTGATAAAATTAAATTTATATGCAAATGGCCTATCATTTCAATGTTTCCTGGGGCAAAGAATAAAATTAAAACATTTTACAAGAAAAAAGCATCAAAGTACAAGCAAAATTGCATAACTATATTACGTTTTTAAGATGCAGCCCTGCCCTGATTGCCCAAATGACGGACCTGTATGCAGGACTGAATTATACCCATAATTTTAATTAGTAAAAATATTTCAGCCCATCATATGGTCATTTAAAGTGTGTGCACATCACACCAATGTATAAATGCACATAGCAAATTAAAAAAAAAAACAACTTTCTGTTTTAAAATTTTAATTTATGTACATATTATTTTTAAAGAAAAAGGGAAAACCTCAAATGCTGTGGGGAAAAAAAAAAAAAACTGATTTACAAAAATCACAGCCTATCTAAAATTAATGGTTGAAGGGTAATTTAAACCGATTTGGATAATTTTTGGGGTTTTGAATGAACAAACTTGCTGCTTCTGTTTCATGACTGCTGCTGTTGACAGTTATAAAACAGAAAGGCTAATCTTTTAAATCGTAAACGTTTTATGTACATTTGTGTTAAAAAGAAGGAAAAAAGGGACTGCATGTATTTTAAAATGTTTATCATTTTACGTTTTGTAAGAAAACATAACTTCAACTACAAAAAAAAAAAAGTAGACAAAAACTGGTTTTTATCTACCTCCTCAAACTTTCTAGTATTTAACATCTCTCGTCACAGCAAAAATGTTGTATACATGAAATACATTCTATGAAGATTTAAGTATAGAACCAATTTTCTTATAACTCCATAAAGAAGTTTAATTTTACACATATGTATTTTTTGAAAGAAGATATACACAGAAAGAAATGAAAAGGATCTTACATCATTGAAAGAAGTTAACATCGAATTTACAATCTCAAATGCAGAAATTCGACCTGGTTCATGCGTATACTCTAGTTGTGCTATGAAGAAGGAAATAGACTTTATAAGATGTGTCTCTTTATGAGTATATTCCAGAATGTACTGCAAACAAACCTAGAAAAAAAATGACCCAGAAAAATAAAGCTTAAAAAAGTAGAACAAAATAAAAATCCATTGCTAAACGTTTAATAAAGCACAAAAATAGAATTCTACAAAATTTTCCAGGTTTAAGCATCAGTTAAGATAGTAACACAGAAAAGTTAAAATATGTGGGGGAAAAAAAAGGAACTCTAAGGGTATACATTCCATACAGTACAGTTTTCATACATATTCCATGAGCTGTTTCTTCCATACAAAAGTTACCAGTTGTCTAAAACTGTATACATAATTTATCTAAAGCAACAAGCACAAAGCTTAAAATGCTTGTTTCCTTCATAATTTATAATTTGCACTTGGTTGAAATTAGAGAATCGAAAAAATTTCTTCATCAGATACAAAATACATGGGTTAGGAAATCATATCCTAATACAGTCGACTCCCACTATAACGCGATTCGACTTACACAAAATGGCTATAACTCGAATTTTTCATAAGTAACGAATTTTAGAGTTGATGCGAATTTTTCGTCCACTACACGATTTCTTTTTGGATGGAAGTATCGGCTTCATTATTGGCCATTAAATATTGATTTCATGAGTGTTATTACATCCCTTTGAGCATCACTGATAGCTTGACAGCGAAAGTTCCTACACCAAACTAGCCTAAAGTTGATGAAATATAATGGCACGTTAGTGGTACCTTCATCTAAAGTTTGTGAAGATGGGTAGAAAAAAAAGTTTCTGATTAAAGAAAAAAAATGCTCTTCCGTATGTACAACTAAAAGTCAAAACGAAGAGATATAAATAAAAGTTTAGAACTTATTTTCAATAATGAAGCTTTTTAGAGCAGTCTAACAAAGTAAATATTAAAATGGAAGCTGCTCTTGTATTGTGTATTAAATAGACCAGGAAGAAGGGCTGTTGCCACAAATTGAAACTTTCTTATAAAAGAAAAGGCGAAGCAATCATATTTAAGAATGGATTAGATAAGAATAACGATCTTAGAATGGAGCATAAATCAACTTTATCTTCATTTTTTAAATCCAGGGGTGATTGTGAGTTCATCAAAAAAATACCTGAAAGTTTTAAAGCGAGAACGGGGGGGGGGGGGGGGGGGGTAATCTTTGGCCCCTATTACTTAAGTGCACCTTTGCCATAGTATTAAATGTATTAAATAGATCTGAGTCAAAATATTGTGTGTACATTTGGTTAAATTTTTAATGGGTTACAAAGTTACTTTTGAGCTGGTGTTATATAAATTATCTTGACATTTGTCCATCTTAAGGGATAGGTGCCCATCTTAAGGCTCTTGCAGGTATATTTGATGAGTATTATATAATTTAAAAAGATTGCGGAGGTAGGGAGATAAAAGCATAGCAAAAAAAACACATAATTCTGGTATTTTCGGACATAAAAATACCGGAAATTCGGTAAAATACCGGAACACAATCACCCCTGTAAATCATAAACATTGTTATTGTATTAACTTTACAGCACTACTATAGTGCAGCATTTTATTGGTACTACATACTGTATGTACAGTAAGGTTTTATTTTATGTCTTTCCCACCCATTCAACCCAGTGATCCCTCCCATTTTATGCATCTTACGGTATTTCATGTTGAATATTTTTTTTATTTTTTAAATACAGTATAAGTTCAATTCTTTATATATGAAACTGGATAGTTGTCGAATGCTTTAAAGGAGCTTGAGGAATGTTTATAAGTGTCTAAAAGAATTTGGTATGCTTCAAAAAACGTTTTATACATATGTTTTTCCACAACGTCAAATTTCGACTTACGCGAGGAGTCTTGGAACTCATCCCTCACGTAAATCGGGACTCGCCTGTATTTGCCAAGTTAACTAAAATCTCCAAAACTTAAAAATGCTTAACATTTCTCCAGTTTCTAGGTCAAGTTCTAAAAACTGGTTAGAAATATTTAAAGAGAAATGCTTTTAATTTTTAAAAATTTGTTTAAGACAAAAAAAAGAATTACTTGTCTGCACTGGGATTTAATATACTCCTGCTCTGCAGTGATGGCCATTTCAGCAACTTTACTCAAGATTCCTCGGAGTTCTGGTGCTTTTAACTTTTTTGACAATATTGCCTGTCAATGAAGAAGTAATTAATACATTAGTAGAAATTTATATACAAAACAAAGCATTCAAACACACAAATTCTGAAAACTCAATACCTTCAAAAGTGAAAAAGCTGTTGCTTGTCTAGTGTAGTCATATATGTCCTGTTCGATATAACTAAGAAGTGATTGGAGCTGCTCTTCACTTAATTCATGATAACTTGTATCTCTTACCAGCATTGTAAGCATCTAGAGAACAAAAATGTTATCTGGCATTAAAATAAAAGCATAACATTGTGGTACAATGGGGTGGTTTCCTTCAGTCAAAAGTACTACTTTTAATCACTGAAATTGATAGAATGAGTAAAAAAAATAACATGGACCCAGAAAATACTTTCATTTTCCCAACAGTTATGTTTTAATAAATTTTTTAAAATGTCCGATTTTGAAAACAAGGAGTGGTCTTTATGACATCACAAATGACACCAATTTGGAGCCTCTTTCTACCATGTTTCCACGTTATGATAATCAAGAAGTGAATTAAACATTGCGCTCTACACTTGTTATCAACCATATCATTGCCAATACACATGAGTAAATATGCGAATTAAATATTTTGCTCTGTGGTTCGCAACACTGAATGGCATTTCATCATTTGTGATGTCACACAGCAAAAGTGTAAACAATGAAAGTGCACAGATTTTAGTAATTTTTTAAAAATATTAAACTTAAACAAATTATTTTAAAAATGGTCAGATCCTATGTTTTTAAACATGTTCTTTCAGAAAAAAATACTTTTAAAATTTTGGAAACAACCCCATTGATAACAATCTTTTCAGAGACTGCACGAAAAGTGGAATAAATTTTAAGTGAAATTAAAATGTAAAATGAAAAATTTAAATGATATATAAAAGATATCAATAATGTATGCAGTATAGGGTGGTTCAAAAATACATGTAAAAAGAAAAAGTTTCTCCTGGATAACAGGACACCCCTCAATATTTTTAGATTTGTAAATATTAATATACTGCAAGAATTTTAGTTTTCTATTTCAACTGAAAGAGGGTACTCAACTCTTTACACCAAACTTCATACCTATGAGGAAGGTGATTAAAAAATATATTAAACGGAAAAAACAATGCTACATATTATAATATACACGAGTAATATGCATATACATTCAGTAAATTACTGCCCAGTATCCAGGGCTAAAGCATAAATACATGAAATACACTGCCAGCTCAGTCATTTCCAGCCGAGGACTGCAGTTTCGTGCTTATTAGCACTCATCAGCCCAGAATTCGCACAGACCAGTTTGCTACCAGTTTGTTTGGCAAGCATGGCTTCCTTAAGAGGTTTCCCCTCTCCAGCTCAGTCACTTTCCTATGCCAGGCTGATGAGTGCTAATAAGCACGAAACTGCTGTCCTCGGCTAAAAATGACTGAGCTGGCGGTGTATTTCATGTATGCATATACATTGTATTAAAACAATTATTTACAAAAAAACAGCTGGGGAAATTAAATGTTTCTAAACTTTTAGCATTTTCTATACTATGGCTAATGTTAAATTAAAGGTTCATTGAGCACCCTATTAAAATTTGAGTAAGAAGCTAAACCATTTACAGCATAATACTATAAATATGTCTGAAAAAAATTAGGGGTGTCCTGGACTTTAGCTCGAAAAACTTTTTTTTGAACCACTGTAATGCAGTAGTTCAATGAAAAACATTTGATCGTAACTAATATCAAGGGTATATAAGATTACAAATGAACTGCAAAAATGAATAAATAATTTTTTTTTTTTTTTTTATTTCCAATGGCTGGCAGCAAGAAAAGGTTACAAAGAACAAAATGGAAAAAAAACAAACACAATACACAGAACAAGGAACAATACAGAAACAATAGAGTGAAATATTTAGCTGCCGATACGCTCTCTTGCTTCCCAATAACGGTGAATAAATAAAATAAAATGAAGTAATAAATATACAAATAAGTAAATGTCTAATACTGCTACATATAGTTGAACCTTTTAACAGTGAATGAGAAAAGATATGAACTGTAAAATAAAAAACAACGAGCAAAAAACATTGTCAGTTGCTTTTCTTAATCCTAAATTGTTACGAAAAATTGTACACAAATAAAATTGTATTTATTAACTACTAACTCAGTGATAAAAATTAAGAATTTATTGGAAGTAATAAAAAAATTTATTTTGGTCACTAACTCGATCTTAGCTTTAATAAAATATATCAAATTGCTATCAATCAGAAAACAGAATAAGTACCAATATTTCAAGTAAAAATCTATTTCAAAAAATATTGCTCCACTAAATTTGAATGAGTACACTTTTGCTAAAATGTAAAAAAAAATTCAATAAGGTAAATAGGCAAACTTTGTACACTTGTTTCTGAGTTACAAGAATCCCCTTTTCAATAGAAAAGAAGTGAGCTAATAGACGCAAAGACAATTTAAATACCATAACAAAATAGCCTATTTATATTGTTGTATTTTCTTGGACATAATATCTACTTCACCAGTTAGGGAAATATTTAAAATATACTTACTTTAAAGCACATCACTATCATTTCAAAATTGTCCCCCTGGGCCATCCCCACAGCAGCATATTTATTTATAAGAATAAACAATGAGTTTACAATCTTTTTAGTCAGGGTTTTCAAAGATGGCAATGGATATTTATAGAGAGGCAAAAGGCAACGCAATGATGAAGTTGTAATCTAAGTAAAGAAAAAAGAATAATAATGGAACTACTGTTAAAACATTGTTCAAATAAGTGCAATTTCTGTGTAACGGTTTAAAACAGATATTAAATGTTCAACATAGATGGGAATAAATACTTTTACAAAATTCAAATTTAGATTTTTTTAAAGCTAGTATGGTCCACGTGAGGCTACCTATCTTATAACCTATCAGGATGCTTCCGACTGAGTTTTCACTTTCACCAGTATTTTGTCCAAATGTAGAGTTCCCAACATGACACTTTTTTGCCATAACTATTTAATTTACTGTTCAATTAGCACAAAATTTTATTCTTATACCAACACATAAACTCAAAATAAAGCAATATGCTAATCAAACAGTAATGGCAAAAAAAGTATCATGCTGCAGACTCTACATTTGGACAAAATACTGTGAAATGGTCCTTACATCTCAGAGACTAGATAATGAATAAATTTTCAGTGGATTATAGGGGGAAGGGGTGCAGTTTCAAAGAATAACGAAATCTTACTTGAGTGAATAATCAGGGTACATTATATATCTCTTTACATAGAAGTTGATCCTCATAACACTAATAAGGTAGATCATTCAGTAAATTACACTCATTAGCCAGGGCTAAAGCAGAAATACATGAAATACACCACCAGCTCAGTCATTTCCATCCGAGGACTGCAGTTTCGTGCTTATTAGCACTCATCAGCCCGGCATAGGAAAGTGACTGAGCTGGAGATGGAAAACCAATGGAATTGTTGAGTGCTAATAAGCACGAAACTGCAGTCCTCGGCTGGAAATGACTGAGCTGGTGGTGTATTTCAAGGTAGATCATTGTGAAGAGAAAAACTTTATTTATAGATAGTATGTACTTTTAAGTTTTCCAGGTTGGACATGGTCGACTCAGCATTTCATACCTTTAGTGGTTCGATAAAATGGGCACCAAGCGTGCTTGGGAACTAAATACTGGGGTTTGGCATTCGGCTGACCACCTAATTGGAAAATCTGCTTTGCAACCCAGACCTTTTGATCACGAAAAGTCAGATGAGAACAATAGGAGTTGGCCCCATGCGCTGTTGCCACTGAGTTTACTTTTATGTATTTCTAACTTGTCATACATAAATTTTGTCGTCTATGTATGCCAAATAAAGGGTACTTAATAAACATGTCTCATTTATATAAAAAGCAATTTTATGATTTCCTGTCGAAGATTGCTTCAACCTTTAAAACGTTTTTAAAAAACATTTATATTTCTACAATCAGTTTTGCTTTTTTTTTCTATTGCAACTCCTGAATTTAATGGGGATTGCTTTATTTTACAAATTGTAAAACTTATTTGAACAAACTAGTATTTTTATCCAGCAAATTCTATAACACATTTTAAAAAGTCTAAAAATGTAAGCTTTAAAAAGAAACACACAACACATAAATATAATGCGTACACTGATTATACCTTCACATGGTTTGATGAAAGACATTCTGCTAGAAGAGGAACAAAAGGGTCTAACATTTCCAATATTTCTTGCTGGTTTTTATCAAATTTATCTTTCTTCAGGCAATAACTAAAAAGCTAAAATAAAGGGAAGAAATAAATGATAAATATAAAACAATGCAGAGTGTACAGAAAAACTATTGTTTTAAATAACATCCAGAACTTTTATGATTATAGAAGATTATTTGTAGAAATCTTAACTTAGAAAAAAGAAAACTTATATATGTATCCATATGCAGGGTAAATCTGAAAAGGTTTACCAAATTTTTTTTGTTATAGAGTACACCAGGATGATTCCAAATCATATAGCATTGTATCTGACACGAAAATCAACTTGTTTTAACACATTCAGTCTTTCTTTTAAACATTATAAATGTAAAGAAACAAATCTCTCGAGTATAATAGAACAAACAGGCTCTTTTGGTGGTTTATTTAGAGCTCCGTAATCTCAAACCTTTTTTGGCATTGAGAAAGGAGCTTTTTGCTATTATAAAACATGGGTATGCAGCAAGTTTTCAATTTCTGCAAAACAATGTAATCATTTTAAGGGTGTTTGAACTCATCAATGCTAAACTCACAGGATCACAATAATTATTTCATGTTAAAAAAATTCATCCTATCCAAAAAATAAATAAATGGTTGTTAACTTAGGAGGCCAAATGAGTAGTTCATGTTAAGTGCTATTATGCGTTAAATGGTTTCATGTTAACGAGGTTTGACTGTGTGACTAAACTTCCTAGTTTGCTGTGAATCAATAGCTGATAGACATATTAATTGTTTAACATAAATTCTATGAGAAACTTGTCAAATATTATAACGTTGACACTGGATTTGATTCAATTTTGGGCACGCAATTTGATAAAATATCATTTAACTGGATTTCGTCGGTCTGTAATTATTGGTCTCACTTTCCCTTTATTAGTTCTGTTCCATTTTGAAATTTTACCTTCATCCTTTTTTTGATTCGATTCCGAGTCACAACTGACTACAACTGTATTTATGTCGAGGACTGCATACTAAGTGCCTTGCCTCCATTATTTTTTATACCGATAGATGGCAGCACCATCACCGGATCGAACAGTTAATGAGAATTTAGAACTAGACCAGGAGCTAATAGCTACCTGGTGCTAGCACCCTCAGCCGTATCGTTTCACTTGCAGGACATTGAGACCACGAGCATATTTAACATCACCCAGTCCCCTTTAATGACGACGGTGGATCTTCGAGCATTGAGGTTCGAACTCAGGACCCTCCGGCCTCGAATCCGACACTCTACCGATCGGGCTACCACAGCCCTTACCTTCATTCTGACAAAAGAATTAGGGTAACGGCACCAGTAGCAGACAAGGGTCCAGTAACAGAACAGACAGTAGTAAGTTTGGACTTAAATAGTAAGAATTTTGGATGGATAAAACTGATATTGCTGTGGCCCATGAATATGGTGCAACCATTTAGTGTTATCAGAGTAAATTTTATGAGCCAGTTGGTATTTACAAGGCCGTGGTGGAAGGTTATGAACAGCTACAACAAGTAAAGTAAGAAAAACAACGTTAAAAAAAGCACAAATTTTCCATTTCATCCATAAGCTCATTACTTTTTGCATTGAAAAAGGCGTTCCCTGTAACAACGAAACAAGTGTCTGCTGTAATTGGCAAATTTGTGCTTTTTTTTAATGTTGTTTTTCTTACTTTACTGTTCAGCACAAAGGTATTTATTTATCTTAGCTACAACAAGGTCTGACCGCTTTTCATGTTCATTCAATAAGGATCTAAAAATGAAGAACTTATGCACATTTTGAAGAGCAAAATGGAATTTTGCCCATTACTCATCCTTTCCTCATGCTGTTACTAGATATCATCAGATTTTTCGGCGTCTGTTACTGGGGAGTCGGACCTTTTTCGAAATTGAGCAAATAAAGATGGAATCAACTAATTCAAAGATACCAGAAGCAGTCAAACAATAGATGAGATGTTAGTTGCATGAGAGAAAAATAGTTTTAAAAGTCTTAATACATTAAAAGGCCCAGAAAATTGAGTTGACCTGAGCGTAATGTCTTAAGCATGTCTGTTACTGGTGCAGTTACCCTATACCAAAAAACTGCTAAAGATCAAAAGCGTTACAAATAATCACATTACATGCACAGTTGGTTTATTTTCATTTCTTACCTAATTTTTGCACAAAACTCAACTGCATCGACTGTTTAAAAAAAAAAAAAAACATTAATTTGAATTTTGACCTTTTGAATTCAAATTATGTTTTTCGCAATCACAAGTGTGTGTGTGTGTGTAGGTGTGTGTGTTTATGTGTGTGTGGGGGGGTATGTGTGTTTGTGTGTAGGGGTATGTGTAGGCATGTGTGTTTCTGTCTGTGTGGGTAGCTGTGTGTATGAGTGTTTGTGTGGGAGGGGGGAAATGTGTATGTGTGTGTATGCATACGTGTTTGTGTCTGTGTACAGGCATGAGTGTGTGGGTAGCTGTGTGTGTATGTGTTTGTTTTTGTGTGTAGGTGTATGTATGCATGTAAGTGTAGGATATTGAAGCAACCTGGAGATGGTTTTCGCGAGAGAGTTTCGCAGCATCGTGAGGCGGCCGGTCGACGGTGATGCGGCAGAAGGTGCTGGCGGGAAAATAAAATGATAGCACATCAAAACAGTCAAGTGAGAACAATAAGCAATCGTGATTGCTCAAAAAAAAGGTAGTTTCCTATTCATCTGAAAATGATTACTGTTCATTTATTTCTAAATGCACCTTCTTCACCACTCTTGTGAGTCGATTTTGTTGTTAAGTTGTAAGATAAAAACTAGGATTTAATTCTGCCTTTTATGCAATTAAGAAATTAACAATATTCTTAATTCTTATGCATATTTGAATTCATATTTCATAATTTCTTGAGATAGAAATTTAAACAGTAAAAAAAAAGGTCACCTGCAATCCAAATTCAACAAAAATATGCACATTAGTTCTTTTGTTTATTTTCGAAGGCGGTCCACTTCTACCTGGTTCTTTAGGGACTAAGTAAATATCTTCACGTTGAAATTTTGCACTGTCGGATTTTGTTACTGTCCTGAGTAGAGAGAAAAAGAAGAAATCAGTAAGATTCTCAGTCACACAAGTTAAAAAATACAAATAACAAAATATATTGAGATTGAAAATTTTCTGATATCATTGACACATGTCTGGTGGCGAATCTAGTAAATTAATGGAGCACAGTGGAAAACAAAACTGTAGAAGAAAGATATTTTCATGAAGGAAAAATCTTAGTCTTCATTCAGTCTAGTTCATGTCAATCAACTCCTATTAATAACCAGGCCCCATGCCCAGGATTTCATAAAAGGAGGGGTTTTGGTTTCGATTTTTTTTTTCAATTTTCCCAGCATTGTCAGGAAAACAACAGTATGTCAAATAATTACTTTCTGTGGGGCATATAATGAGGGGCGTATTGGTGGAGGAAAGCAGATGGTCCAAATTCCCAGAGATCTTGGTTTTAAGTAATATTACCAAATCTATTATTGTAAATTGTATACATGTCAGGACCCATTACGAACCTCACTTCCCAGAAGGAAAGTTCTGGCTGTATTAGTAACCTTAGTAATTGTTCATTCAACTGCTTGTTTAGATTCAAATCAAACAATCTGTTTACACTGCGGTACACTGCAACAAGTTTAAAAAAAAAAAAAAAAATCCAAATTCTTTTACGACATATGTTTTCAGGTTTTGTATTCTAAGTTAATGCTTAGCAAAATAAATAGGAAGAGGTTTGTTGCAGATACAAAATACATTACTGAACACAATTAGTATGCATCTTCTTAGTGGTCATCATAAATACCTAAAAAGAAACAATATTAAATGCTGTGAATGCTTTGACAGTTCATTCAGAGGTTCCTCCATCAGTTTTTCCAAAACATGATTTTAGTTGATAAAGAGAAGACAGTCGTAAATTGCCGAGAAACTTCAAAGAGAATTTTTTAAAAAATATTGCTGTACACAAACTGCAACATTAAAGCAGTCTTGCATAATATCGACAAACGCGGGGAACAGCGTTTGCAGAAAATTTTTGGCTCTGCAGATATTTTTTTTTCAAACTTCTAAAGTCAATTTAAAAAAAGAGGAATTTTTAAAAAAATCCCAGTTTATTTCTGTTAATGCCTTTTTCCAAAAGCCTTTTAAAGTACATAACTGAAAAAAAATAATGGTTTTGGCAGTTTTCTTCAGTTGGTGGAAAATAAGCACAAACTATGTTATTGTAAAAAAATAATAAATGATTTAGAACATTTTTTTTCTTTTTTGGCCTTTTTCATATCTGAATATAAATTTAATTCTTTATTCAAGGGTGAGTTTGGCAAAAGAATTATTTGCAGAAAATTTTCCAGTTAGTATTCGTGTTCGCAGAAAGCTTTCCATTTTATCTAAGTCTGCATTAAAGTTAATTTTAGGTCAAATGTGCGCTTTTCTTCATTTGGCTTTTTATTATTTTTTTTCCCTTATGGGAGGAGTTTAATCCCCAAAGCCCTCCCCTTGGACACACACCTTAATAGTGCTATCAACAGCTTCTATTTCAGTAAGGAATTGAGATGGTTTTCATATGTCATTCAGCTGCTCATACGTCAACAGCTGAAGCATTAGTTCTTTGGTAAGAAAATCTAAGAGTAAGCTCTTTGATGATCACAATTAGAGGTGGGACATCGATGTCGATGTTTTGGACCATCAATGTTTTGGTTTCGATGTTTTTTTGATGTTGATGTTTTTGCATTTTAATTGAAAATTATCATAAAATTTGCTCCAATTTTCTCGCTAGGTAAGGTAATTAAATTTACTTTATGGAGTTGCCAAAATAGAAATTTTTTTTTTTGCACCCATTTTATATGATTAACTTTTCTGTGTAGAAGATGATTTTTGGGAAGATCACTACAAGATAGTAAAAGCTTAACTAGAGAGTGAGGAAAAGATCAAAGCTATTGGAAGAACCTAACACTGGTAGTCTGGTGCCAAAATTTGCAGTCTACTTCAAGGCCCCAGTTCTTAAACTAAAGGGATATCCTATACGTTACTAGGGTGAAAATTATAACTGGTAAGAAAGAGTTGGTAAAAGTTGCTTTGAAGTATTTGATAGTGATGGCAATTTCTGTTCCATCAGAAAGATATGTTTCTCTGACTGGTGGGATAGTCTGCGAAAAGAGAAATGCGCTTCTGGGGGACAAAGTAAACAAACTTCTTTTTCTCCAAACTGTCAACACCAACATTCGGGGTTACTTATCGATTTCCCCCAACAAGTCGACCTACTATTACTCACAATTTGTGTTTAATTATTAACTAATAGTACAACACATACTTCTTGCTCTTAAAAATAATTGTTAGAATTAATTTTGCATTTTTAAAATAATTAGCACAACTTTTTCTCATTATTAAACTTACGGTAGTGCTATGATACATTTTTCTTAGATTCTTTTTTGATGTAAATTTACTTTTAGTTTCATTCAGTTTGAAACAAAAAGTACCTTATTACTCCTTATTACTATAACTAGTTATATTAATCGGTGCTTGTCTTATTATCAATTTTTGCCCTACTATAATACCAAGATGTTGTGAAATTATTCTTATTAAATTATATTCATAATTTAAGGTTCAGTATTTTCAATATATTCGTCGGATACGTATTCTTTTGTATTGCTTAAATTAGTGTAGTATATTCAAAAATACATTTTATACATTGATAAAAAAGATCAATGTTTGGAAACATCGATGTTTTTTGGTCTACGTATAAATACCATCGATGTTTAAATTTCTAAAATCGATGTTTTGCCATCAATGTCGCACCTCTAATCACAATCTTGAAGCTTGAAAGTTTGTTATCATATCAGTTTTTACCTTGCAATTTTTTTTAACAATTCCGTTCAAATTCGGCACAAATTGATGAATATCATTTATTATTTTTTATTCTGCACTTCCTGTACTTTATGGGGGTTTTAAAAGTGATGAGTTGATTGGTTGCATATTAAAATTCTGATGTATTGTTCTGTTAAGTCACTGAAATTCAATTATCTAGTGTAAGCATTCACATAGGAGAAAGTAACAGGCTAGAAATACAGTATCTATAAGGGCTATGTATTACTAGTTGATATACCTTCCCTATTTATGGATAATTTTTGTTTTACTCAGATCTCGAGTTTGATTTCACCATTGGGGTGGCTTAAGAAGAACTCAGTGTGTCAAATCTACGATTTTTCCAAACCAGGGCAAACACTTGAAAAGCTGACGTTACCCATCTTCCCTTCAGTTCTTATCTCTAGTTTCAACAAAAAATACTCAAAATACCTCCTACATTTTTATGCTTGGTAAGATGGGGATCTCGGTTTGATTGTCTAAGCATAAGGAGACACGCTAAATGACGGGCCTGACCCAAATAGGTTCTTCATTGTACTCTTTCTACTAATGGGTGTGACACAAGGTGAATGTCAATTACAAAATAAAAGCAAAAATACTTACTTTTTCGGATTAAGTCCAGGAATGTTTTCATTGGCAATTGAATAAGTAAAAATGAGGTATCCTTTAGTAGACACACCAGAGTTTTCACTCAATCCCACGGCAATATGTCGTAAGCACTCAGATACTTTTTTCAAAGATTTGTGACTATTTTTTTGAAACAAAATCTGAAACAGGAAACAAAATAACTAGTTAAAATAATGGGCGAACTCACCAAAAGGAAAAGAGGTTTAAAACTAATTTACATTACGTTTGTGTTATTTTTACAAAAGAAAAAAAAATATTTCAGGGGACAGCAACCTTTTATTTCAATAACAGGGCATGAGGGCAAATATTTTTTGGGTCAAAAAATTTCTCAATATTGTTAAAAATTTTGTAAATAGTTATTTTTTAAATGTTTTATGAGCTTAGTTTGCAGTAATTTTGCTTTGGTGTTTATTATGGTGATTTTCATTCAAAATATATATTAGGTGTACCGGAAAATTCCGCCTGATGATAGTGACTGAAGTTTCAATATGAAAACAGGTCTTTACCACATAACCCATATCAGATACCTTTCTTTAACACTGCATTAGCATTGTTTCTCCCATCTGACGAGATTTTTTTAAAAATGATATTTGCACAGGACCATCACATTAAAAAAAAGGGGGGGGGGCACAGAATAATGATAGGAATTGTCTTATAGAATAAATGTTATTTAATATACAAAAAAATGTTATAATTTCCTTCTCTTGAGAAACAGACAGAACTTTTCAGTAGACCTTATACAAACAGATGGTAAATATTTTAAAACATTATGACAATATGTCTTTGTAGTGTACAATTATTCATGCTCGGTTATGAAACAAATATAAATATTATATAGTAAAAAAAATCAGATTCTAAAAAAAAAAAAGACTTCATTTTAAAGTGAAATAGAGTTTAATCTAGGAAACTTTCAGTGATAAAAAAAAAACATGTTGCAAGACAAAAATACAAAAACATATATTTAAAATTTTCACACCTTGAATTAATATAAAGAGGCAAATTAATAGAAATACAGTGACCTCTCACTTATACGCGACGAAAGGGGACAGCTAAATTTTTGCGCATTAGTGAAAAACCCAAAAATAAGCTTAAATGCAATAAGTTAACTTCAGTTATAGTAATACTAATAGCACACTAATAATACTAATGAATAAATGCGCACAAAATTTCCGTTTATGCATTGTAATTTCATAAAAATGTAAAATTTGAAGTTGTACGTTTTGTTATTTTTTATACAGTGTACAGTACATAAACGAATTCCCCAAAACCTAAGAAATGTCGCGTGATCAGAGCTATAGTCTACGAGGACGCAAAAGATCATCGATAGGCTATGTCAACCTTTTAGTATGTAACCCCTTCTCCCCTCTTGATGTCAATCACAAGACTAATTCCACCTACGATTGCACACTTACGCGAAAAAGAACTCGTTCTTGGCAGAATCCGAACATTGGAATGGAAAATGTTTAATCCCTGCCAAGGAGCATGCAAATTTTTAATAAATAACTCCAGTGAAGTGAAAAAAATAAAATAAAGCTTAACAACAAGTAGGTAGAATGAGGGACAAAGGGAAATAGTTAAGATAGCTTACATTTTTCAAAATGAACAAGTTAGAAATTTGTTCTGAAAATTATGGTACATAGAGAAAAACAATATATTTCATAATAAAACTTGCTTTGAAACATTATTTTTTATTTTTGGCAGTTAATCCGTACTAGCAAAAAAATGTGGAGATTTTTCACTTCTTTTTTAATGGAGCTAGAGAAAAATAAAATATTTTTTCCAACAAAAAATTTTCGATATGCTTATTAAAAATATTTTTGATCAAATAAATTTCTGAACAAAAGAATGACTGAAAAGGAAGTAAAACAATAAACAAAAAAATTAATAAGGTAATAAATGAGAGAATTACAAAATGAAAGAATGTAAATGTAATAATTAATAAATGGATAGGAAAGTGATTAGATAAAAAAGAATGAATAAGTAAATGAAATGAACTACTTTTTCACTTTCCCACACATGCACTTGACTAACTGTAACAAGCAATTAAAATGCAAATAAGCTTAATATTAAACAAATAAACTTTGCACTGCATATTGGTAGATCTCATTTAATATTTAAAATATTAAAAACAGGAACTTTATCATTTAATAATGACAAACATAATTTTTGACTTACAACAAAATATTACAATATGCATGAGTATCAATTTTTGAAAATTGCTTGCATTATCATATTACAGTGAAACCTGTATAAATTGACCACTTGCGGTGCAGTACTTTGGTGGTCAACTTAGACAGGTGGTCAACTTATAGAGGGTAATAACGAAAACTTTTTTTTTGTCATTTCTTGCCCTATGCATTTATTTTTTAACTAATTGAAATACTTTAAATTCAATTTCATTCTTTAACATTACTTTAAAACAATAAGTAAAAAGATTTAAAATATTTTTATAGATTATTCACCAGAATGACGTGTAAATTATCATACAAATTTAAAATATCTGTAAATCGATCGAAGGAAAAAAAATGTCTCACTGCTTATGAAAAACTACTTACTTGACATTAACAATTCCTAAAAATTCATAATAAGTCAAAAGTGACTTAAAATTGTTTGATTTTTTTTCTTGTACATTTGTAACAATGGTAATCTACTTTTCAACAAAATAACTCCTTATTGAAGTTTGGCACTTCTTCTGGGACTTAACATTAGCCCAATGTTTTTCGATGGAAACAGAAATATTCATAGGTTTTTCTAAATTGTCTGGTTACTTATTTGAGGCATAACTGATGAAACTTTTAGTTCATCACTAGGCAAAAGCATTAGATTGAAATGCTTTTGCCTAATGGTCAACTTACAAAGGGTTTTTTACAATACCCCAAACCAAAGATGGTGTATATTAGTGGTCAAGATAGAGAGGTGGTCAAGTTACAAAGGTTTTCCTTCATTATATAAGATAGGACTAATTCCGTTCCTGACAAAAGCGATCAACTTAGACAGGTGGTCAACTTTACAGGTTTTATTGTATTTGATTTTCAGAGGTAATTTTTTCTTCATTGAAATAGGCTACATATGTTACTACCTACTTAAAATATTGCTAGATATGTGGCACTAAAAGTAGAGTTTGCTCCACATTCCCCTATATTACAATCAAAAAATATTAAATACAAATACAAAAGTGAAGACCAGCAATAGGCTCTGGGCCCAGCTAGACTGGTCCTAGTCAATTTACAATCCCCAGTGAAGATCAATGGCCCTCTTGAAACTATCTACTCCCTTGCTCATTACCACCTCTTCCGGTAAGCTGTTCCAAGGTTCCACTACCATGCTAAAATAATAATTTTTCCTAATATCCATGTTAGCCTGAGATTTAAATAGCTTAAAACAATGACCCCTTGTCCTGTTTTCAGTGCTAAACTTCAGCCCTGTAACATCTTTCATTTTAATAAACTTAAACAACTGAATCATGTCCCTTCGGTCTCTTCTTTGCTCAAGACTGTACATTTTTAACCTTCTAAGCCTGGAAATTGAAATAAACTTCTAAGACAGAAAATTTTAAAAGCATTACAGAGCAAGAGTGCATTGACTACCTCTTTTAATGGCATAATAAGATCTAATAGAAGATTTTCAGACACATATTTGCTAAGTATTTGAAGTATGGAATAACTTTTTATGCTACGAGCTTCTTTCACTTTTCCAGTAATTTTAGTCACTTCTTTTTCTTCAGCCATATCAGTAAACAATTCAGTTTTGCAAATCTAGAACAAACAGAACAAATTTTGATTATTATTACTGCTGTTCTGAACGTTAAATGTTTCAGCAATACAAGCACAAAACAAATCAAATTAACCATCAATATGGTCCAGAAGCAGTTATAATCTAGAACAGTAAGAACAGTTAGTAATCCAACATTGTGAAGCACAAAAATTGCAAAATTCTTGCAGACACGTATTTTGGTGTTACAAGGAACACCTTTTTCAATGCTAAGAAGTGTGAGCTTCTGGATGAAAAGTCATCCGAGAAAAGCAACATGGTGGAACAGGAGATAGTATAAATATCAAAAAATAGAAATTAAACAAAAACAAAAAAAGATAAAATGACACCTGGAGGCATAAATTATTATATAATTCCATCAGGAAAAAAAAAACCTTTAAGTAATAAATTTTCAAGAAAACCCATAAACAATGCAAAAAGTTCAAAAATGAAACCACTCTGTATAAATTAACAATAAATTTACCAGCGGTAAAAACTATGTATGGAAGCAATGTATCAAATGGAGAAATGCAGGAAAAAACAAAGTGAAGGATAAACATATTGGAATTAGTTAATTACAAAACGAAATAAGCAAAAAAATCTATTTACCTGGATGAGATAGTGGTTGACTGTTCCACCGTGCGAAAGTTAGCAAACTAAAAATCTTGGTTTTATGAGATATCATCAAACATTACTGTGTTTGATGTTATTAAACAAAATGTGTTTAATGTTTGATTTATATCATAAAACTTAGTTTTAAGATATAAATCAAACATTCAACACAGTCAAAGTAAAAATGAGAATTTTGCACAATCTAGTAATTTAAACTGAATAGCAAGGAAAAAACGAACCACCAAATCTGCCAACCTATTGACACAAGAATTCAAAAGCTTTTCCTCATAAATTCAGATGAATTCAGGAAAAAAAAAATCATTTGAATTTCGGTGTCTTGAATTCAAATTATGTTTTTCGGAATCACAAATAGCAATAGGATTTTATTCGTTGGGTTTCTTGTTTCTACGAATGGAATGGAAATGGCCAAGAAATGTGCACCTGTCATAATGACTGGTGATTTTCTAGAATGGGTAATACAAGGCATAAACATTAAAAAGGAATCGAGATTAGGATGCGGAAATAAAGATAAAGATTTTATGGCCGATATCCACAGTAGACTTATCCTAAAATTTATTTACAGCACATAACGTTATGAATTTATTTTTTGACTAGGAAAAATCACCGTTTAATAAGTACCTTATTTTCCTGCATATTGTTCTCAGGTCCTAAAATTGACCTGAAGAAAAAAAAAATCTTTGCATAATCCACAGTGGCATATGATCCGCAGATAATATAATGTAAAAAAATAAAATTTTGATTTAGCATATAATTTTAGCAACTAAATTAAAAATGTGAAGAAGTAATAACTTTTAAGGTATAGTCAAAATTAATCTAAAGAATAATGATTTCTTCTTGAAATCATGACTATGTACCCTAATTACTTAAAGACTAAGAGTCACGACAAAAGTGCAAAAGGTCTAATCTTGTGCAAATGAAGGCTTTGTCCATAACTGTATGTTGTTTATTTTACATAGCCTAAAAAAAACATTCAAGCTATGAAAAAAAAAAAAAAAAAAATTGATTTTTGACATCTGGAATTCAAATTATGTTTTTCCCCATTCACGAGTGTGTGTGTATGTAAGCGTGTGTGTATGTGTGTGTGTATGGGGGGGGGGGGGGGGTATGTGTGTTTGTGTGTAGGGGGTTTGTGTATGTGTGTGTGTCTGTGTGTGTGCAGGCATGAGTGAGTGGGTAGTTGTGCGTATGAGTATTTGTGTGCGTGGGGGCGGGGTATGTGTATGTGTGTATAGGCATATGTGTTTGTGTCTCTGTGCAGGCATGAATGTGTGGGTAGTTGTGTGTATGTGTAAGTGTCTGTATGTATGCATGTGTGTATGTGTTTGTGTGTATGTGTGTAGGTGTGTGTATGTGTTTGTGTGTGTACGTGTATGTATGCGTGTATGTGTTTGTGTGTGTACGTGTATGTATGCGCGTGTGTGTAGGACATGGATGCAAGCTGGAGACTAGTGTTCCCGCTAGGCCATTTTTGAAGGGCGCAGCGCCCTGCCCTTTTCCACATCAGCAGAATGCGCCCTGCCCTTTTTTAGATCGCAAAATGCGCCCCGCCCCTTAAGAAAAAAGGAAAATGTACCTTGTGTTTTTAAAAAGATGCCTCAAGCATCGTTTGTACTCGCACAATATCGGGGCAATTTTACTTGTCCAGCGATCGTCCACAAAAACGCCCATTTCTTATCATTATTCACAGAATTTCACCCTGAAAACGGCCCCATAAATAAAAGAGGAAGCAAACACCATGGCAAAGAGGGGAAGGATTCTAGGAATTCTAACAGGCTTATCAGTAGGAGACAAAGGCATGTTCTTCCTTCTACTGAAGGTGGGTTTTTGACAGGGGGTGGGAAGGGGTATGGTTCTTTGGGAAGGAAGAGATCATTATTTCATTCATCTCCATCCTTGATCTTCTGAGAATCAACAATGAGAGAGGAAATAGGACATTTTCCTAGCATTTCAGCCCTTTGTGTCCATTTTTCGTTTGCACATGGAAGTTAGGCTTAGAAATTTTAGCGCATTGCTAGTGATTGTATAGCATTCTTTTCATATCTGTTTCTGGAAAGTTAACATTCTGATTGTTTCATAAGTAGAAAAGAGTACAAAGCGTACAGAGGGGCAAAAAATACCCTAAAATGCAAGGGTATTTTTTGCCCCTTGGATTTTTAACCCCCTTCCCCAGTTCAAAAAAAAAAAAAAAAAAAGCGCTTGAAATGGAAACATATTGCTTTTCTAAGGAAATTTTCTGCGGCAAAATAATCATTTTTTTCGTTCCTTTGTGCTAAATATTTTTATTATCTTTGAATATATAATTCGTATAACGGATTATTTTAAAAACTTATTGACATAATTTTCACAAAAATTGTCTGAGATAAAAATTTTGGATTGGCCAGAGCTGCTTATTTTTGTTTTGCACCTTGCTACGACTGCATTTTTGAAGCACTATACACAGTATTTTAATTTAATTATTCGGTTTGAAGTGTAATATATTTAAAAAGGAGAATTAACATTCATCAATGTTTTGATGTCTACTAAAATATGTAATGGCACAATGCACATTACTAGGCAGTTTTTTTGTAGGTTGGAAAGGGAGATTAGTAATTAAATACTGTTCTTCTTAAATTGAAATTAATAGGGTTTTGAAATGCCTATAACTTATAGGACAAGTATTTAAATTTAAGGCTTGAAAAGTGTTGAAAAACACACAAATCCAAGTTTCAGCATTATCTAAATGTTCCTATGGAGTGTGGAAAACATTTGTTTGGGGGGGGGGGGGGCTAATCCTTTGCTAAAAACAATTACATTTTCCATATGAAATAAGGATATTTAATACTGAAGTCAGTGATGGCGGCGATCGGGGGGGGGGGGGGTTCATAGTGCAGACTACACTGTTTAAATTTTTGCAAGGTGTTTCAAGATGTTATTTCACCTCTTTATTGTTTTGTAAAAGGGAGGACTCAGTACTTTTTGAGGGGTGCACCATTGGTCTTGGCTAGGGGGACACCGCACTGAAAAAGGGCCCTTTTTATAACAAATAGTGCCCCTTTCAAAGACCAGCACCCTGCCCTTTTTTTTTCTAGAGTGAACACTACTGGAGACGGCTTTCGCTATAGGAGCAGCATCGTGAGGATCCGGTCGACGGTGATGCTGCAGAGGGTGCTGGCGGGAAAATAAAATGATAGGACTTCAAAACAGTCAAATGAAAGCAATAAACAATCGTGATTGCTCAAAAAAAAAAAAAAAAAAAAAAAAAAAAAAAAAAAAAAAAAAAGACTTATGGGCAGCGAAAGACGTATAAGCTGTGTAAAAAAACAACAACCTATAGACAGGAAAGTCATTCAAGCTATGTAAAATAAACAACATTCTGGCAGCGGTAACAGTCTCTTGGTGAATCCTACGGTAAATGTTGAGGTTCAATACAGTGTTGTTGAGGAAAAAAAATCACAGATAATCTGCGGCAGCGCATAATCAGCACCTCATTAACTTCACACTTTTTTAACAGATAATCAGTGGATTAGACACAGAAAAATAGGGTACACTTAATTCTAAGAGATCTAGTTACTAGGATTGAAGTAACACAGTCACAACAATTAAAGCTGAAATTATCTAGTGTTTATTATTAAAGTTGTCGTAACCCACTCATTGAAAATTCAGTCTATTTTGCTTTACCACTTTTCCAACCAATGTTGATAGTGATAATGATTTTTAGCAATTGATTCTTGCCACGAAGTTCATAGTCACACACTGAGATTCCATGAAGTTTAAAACACATGCATATGCTTCCTTTAAATTTGTGCTCAGTAAATAAGCTCTTTCTTTTTTTCTTATTTTACATTTTAAGTGCTAGATTGTACATCATCTTTCTATAGTCAAAATTTAACAAACTAGAAGGCATGTCATACAGCTTTTATAAAGTATTTGGTAAAATGCAAATATGATTTTACAAAAACTTAAAAAGTACCTGAGTCAAATCATGAACACAACTGTCCAAGTCTCCAGATTTCATCTGTCCATCAATACTAAGCAGTACTGCATTGACAGTAAAAGTCATGACATGCACCTAAAAGTTTAATTTGAACGTAAAAATGAGATACAAATTTGGGGGGGGGAAATAATAATGGAATGTAGAATGTGGGACAAGCAAAATTGCAGCATTATTATTTTTATTTTTTCCAATTAAAGGAATAAATAAAATTTAAAAACATAAATAAAATCAAAATTTTGTACACAAATATTTGATGAAACTGTTTCATTCAATGGTAAGAGCATAACTGCACAATTTATTTCAGACAAAGTTAGAGCAGAGGTGTCCAACCCTTTTCTACCCGAAGATCGCATCTCATATAAAAATGATTTTCTCGGGTCAGAAATCAAGATTTCAAAATATTTGAAATTTTCTAAATAACACAAAAAATAAGGAAAAGAAAGCAATTACAAGTTAAAAATAGTTATCATTATTTGATGCTTATTTTATTAATTGCATTTGATTTTTCAGAAACGAATTTCTGACTACTTGGTTTCAAATTTGGGGAGCCACTAATTGTGGCACATTGATATGCTCAATGTTACAAATTGAAAATTAGTTCCTGGAACTTTCCAAAATCATCTTCATTTGCTATTAAAAATGACTGCAACAAATTCAGAGACATAAAGTCAGAAGTTATTTAACAGTAAATTACTGCCCCTAAGCCAGTGCTAAGGCGGAACTATATGCCAAGGGCACCCATATATGGAGGCAATGGGGAGCTCAAGCCTTAGATATGAGAACTTTCTTGCTTTTAGTGCTTTTTTCTTTGCAAAAATGTATAAAATTTCATTTCTAGCTATTAATGAATAAGTTATTACAAATGTCAAATTTTAATCTCTCTAATCTATACTGAAATCGGTTTCCACAGGGAAAATATTCTGCTAAATTATGGAGAAAATTTTTGAGCTCACCCCCCCCTTTAAATTTTGCATATGGATGCCCTTGCTACATGCAATATACTGGACAGCCCGGTTATCACATCAAGAGACTGCAGTTTCTTTCTTATTAGAACTCATCAGTCTGGATTAAGGAATAACTGAGCTGGAGGCAAATATCTTTTCATTGAAGCTGGCTTAGGGGTGGTAACTAACTGCTAGATACCCAAGCTTTGCCTTCAATTCACAAGTCAAACCGCACCATGCTGTGGACACTTGCTGGTGAGATAAATTCACTTTATCCACCAGCTTGTTGGCACTCTCAGCTTCAATGAGATGACATCTGCATTTAGCTCGGTTATTCCCTAATCCAGTTTCATAAGTTTCAATAAGAACAAAACTGCAGACTACGGATGTGATAACTGGGCTATTGCATAGTCAGAAGTTGGTTTCTAAAAGCAGACAAAAACTTCAGATTAACAAAATAAGTCGGTAATAATAACAACAATCCTTAGTACACAAAATAGTTTTCTTTTCTGTGTTTTCTCCTGCTATCTTGAACAAAATTCAACATATGTTCTGGCCCATGGGATTTATCTTGAAGTGTGACACTTGTGTAAAAAAAGTTGGGCACTACTACTTTAAATATTAATAATACAAATATCAAATTTATCCCACAATTCAATGATAAAGAATCATGCTTTACAAGATTCTTCAAATATTACTCAAAGTCTGAATTTTAGGAACAATGCTTTGGTTTAAAACACATAAATATATTACTTTATTGAAAATCCTACATTTGCTCATGTTTAGAAGCTAATTTCAAACACTATAGGAGTCTTATATTCTTCAAAACTTATTACACTCGAACCTCGTTACATGAAACTCACGGAACCGTAACAATTGCTTCATGGTAACCAGATTTCAATATATCTAAGAAACTATTAAGCAAATGCTAACTCACATAAACAAAGACTTCACCTAAAGCAATATTTCACATTAAATGATTTTGCATTAAGGATGTTTGACTGTATTCATGTATCTTACGTTCTATTATTTATTATGAAAAACCTTCAAAAAATACAAGTAGCAACGGAACTGAGCTTCTATGGAAATTAAGCCTTGATTATTATCTTAAAAAGAAGAAGAGTATACATATCTATACTAATATTATAAAGAGAGAGGGCGGTTTTTTGTGTGTTTATATGTTCGAGGTAATCTCCGGAACCACTGCACATATTTGAAAAATTCCTTCACTATATGAAAAGTGCTTTCTTACTGAGTAACATAGGCTATAATTCGAAAAAAATCCGATAAATAGTTTGTTTTTTATTCCAATTTAGGCCCAAATTTCACGTAAATTGCTTATGGCTATTAAAGGGGTGAAAAATTACTTGCACATATTAATATTATGTATCGTTGAAAAGGGTAGAATTTTCCGTGTTCTAAACAATTTGTTTCAATGCTCTAACTTAATTACGGCGGGAGTAATTTGCGTTTTTAGCTCGAACTTTTTTAGGCTTAGCTGAAATTTAGGCACTACTTTCTTCATTAATTCTATCAATAAAAAGTGAAGGAACTGTCCCACAATTTTCTTTTTGACACCATTGGAAAAAGCGACATTTTTTACTCTAGATCTCTATTGACCTTTGGTTGAAAAAATTAGCTTCTATCTTCAAAGGAAAAAAAGTAAAAAGTTACAAGTGTTTTTAAATCAATTTTGAAATATGTCATTTTGATTCAAGTTGTCAACCATTTTATTTTCGCGTTTCCATGGTTACGCTTCTTGAATCCATTGTTTATTTTCTTATTTTGCATTTAATTTCTCAAACTTATTTTATTTCATGTTTCCATGGTTACGCTTTTAAAATCCATCTTTCGCATTTTAATTTCGTCAAAGTATTTTAATATCTGTCGTCATAGTTTGGAAGGGTAATTTTGCATGGTATTTCTTTTTCTTTTACTTAAGCCTGATTGTTGCATATATGTCACTTGACACAATTTTTATTCTCAAGGTAGATCAGGCAAAACCGGGAAACGCAGCTCTTAATATATAAAGATTTAAAAGCTACTGTTAATGTGATTTTATAGCTTTTGTTTGTTTGGCGAAACATTTATTATTGCCAAAGAAAAAACATCCGCTTCACTCGCAAAAGGGCTGTGGATCGTTAGCGTCTGCGCTTGGCACGTTAAGCGCTGAGCAGTTCAGTCTAGGATTATTGTTTTAAGGCAACCGTTAATGTAATTCATTGTTTTGGCGATTTGTTTTGAAAGAAAAGAAACTTTTGATTTATTTTTATCCGAGTGAAATGTACGACATTTTTTTTCCTGACAACGATTTTTGAATGTTCCACGGGATGCTTTTTTTTTTTCGTTAGACGGATCAATTATGATAGTGTGGTTGTTGGGTAAGTTTTGCGATAAACAATAGAGTTGCAGAATTAGTTTTACATATGAAAGATATTATTTGATGTTTTTTTTTTTGTTTATTTGGCGAACTGTTTTAAATTGCAGTAAAAATCGCTTGACTCGCTAAATAGTTTTAGAGCCTGTAAATCTAATTTAATGATTTGACGAAAAGTTTTAAATTCCAAAGAAACTTAAATATTTTTTTTTTTTTTGAAAAGGTGTGTACGCATTTTATACAAAGAAAAATGATCATTTCACATTAGAGAGGGAGGGGGCGTCATTTTTTTTTATTCAACAGACTTCCATTAAATTTTTAGCACAGGCATTGCTGTGCGGGTACTGCTAGTATATATATAAATTAAAATTTCAACAAAACATACCTGATATCCTTTTGTCATAACACCTTTCATTTCAGTTAACAAGCAATGAAAATACTTAGGGCCCAGTGACTGCATCATTTTAACAAGGGTTTCTCTGGTTGTTTCACGAATGCTTTCGGTTCTAGATTTCAGTAATCCACACATTTTTAACAGCAATCTAGAAAGAAACAAATACAAAATTTAGAAGGGAAGAAAAACACTATAGTACGTTTCTTTGCAACGGGAATGTCAATGAGATGTTTCCAGGGTCATCTCCATGGAACCGGTAAGAGAGGAAACAGCATGACTCATGTTTTTATGCGTCTCTATTAAGGAGCTTCATTGAAATAAGTATAGTGTTAGTACATGGAATTTCAAAATTCACGTGGTCCAAATCATTTTATGATTTTCAAAATTAAAGATAATTAACGCTTTCCCTAATAAATCAAAAAATGCGTCGCAAAACTCTAGCTTGAAACAAGGGCGCCCATATGCAAAATTTTAAGGGGGGCTCAGATATTTTCCCTGTGGTTTAGCAGGATATATTCCCCATGGAAACCGATATCAGTACAGATTAGAGTTATTAAAGTTTGACATTTTTAATAACTTATTCATTAATGGCTGAAGAAGAAATGTTTTTACATTTTTGCAAAGAAACAAGTACTAAAAGCAAAGAAGTCCCAAATTCTAAGGGGTGGGGGCACTTGAGCCCTCTCTTGCCACCCTATATGGGCACCCTTGGCTTGAAAACTTCAGTTTCCTTCATTTTTAAAAATACAGTAGACTCTCATTTTAGGACTTGAGTATATGAGGTTTAAGATTTGATTTATTTATTTTGTTTTATGCAGATGTGTTTTGATTTTATACGGATGCAACATTGCAAAGAGATAAAATTTTCCACACTTTCAAAATCCGAACTAATGAAATTGCAGATAACATGCAACCAACTGAATTTTGACGAGCTAATAATTAAGTTTCGGCTACTAGACATTTCTTTTTAACGATTGATTCCAGAGCTGCTTCCAGAAGTAATGTCATCCAACTCACACAATTCAGAGCTCACTGGAAGAAAACCTTTTAGAAGCAACATAGGGGGACGAAAGCAACGAGGATACTGTCATTGATGACATACAACCAAAAACTGCTACATTGAAAATTTTTAGTTATTCTTAGGCAAGGGCAAATGATCTTTCTGATTTGTTAGTGAAGTAAGATCCCATTATGGAAGTAATGTGAATGATCATTGATGCGTTAATTCCTTATAAAGAATTGATCAAATATGATTAATGAATGCAGAAGGAACTATAATATTTAGGTCTTTTTTTATTAACACTAAATTAATTCATACTTTCTTTACGCATGCTGTGCAGATGTATGAAATATAAGTGCACATTAAACTTATTGTATGTTTAATCATCACTAGAAATATATATATATATTTTTTAATTTAAGGAACCTAACCTCTATTTTGATACTACAACTATTAAGTCTTAATTTACGCTGCATTTTTGTGGAATGTAACCTCTGCGTAAAACAAAGGTTGACTGCACTTAAACATTTAATTTTTTCAAAAAATGTTTTAACATTTTTTTTTAAATGTCAAAATTTGTTTTTGTCAATGAATCTATAGTAAATTTGATTCACACCTTGCTATTATTTTTATTATATGTAACTGGAATAACAGGCATTTCATGTTTTGCAGAAGAAATATGGAGACAAGTTCATAGTGCCGTAATCATGACAACCACAAGGGGTGGAGGGTGGGAAAGATATTTGGTCTTGACATGCCGATGCTAAACACACAGAACAAACAATATTACATATTATGAAAAAATAATACTTACCCAGGAAGATTTTTTTCCAAACTATTTTCAGGAAGTTTCTGCAATAATTTAACCATTGCTAATGCAATTGGAACACGCAATATTTCTTCATCTTCTGGATAGTAATGACCAGCCAACTTGTGCTCATCGTCTTGTTTTGTCTAGCATCAAAAAGCAATGACATTTATAAACATGAATCAACATCAGTATCTCCAGTTAGAAATAGTATTTATACTCAAATACACACCTTTCTCATTAATGATCGATGCAATAATGGTAGAATGCTTTTCTTAATTGTAATTGTGATTTTCTTCACAGCTGCTGGAGACAATTCCTGAGAATCAGCTGTATTTTCTTTCTGAACAGGATCAGTTTCTTTGAGATCAATGGAACAACTTTCTGAAATCAAAACATAATGAAATTGTAATTAAAGGATAACTGAATTATACACAGTTAGTTTTAAATTTTTAAAGAAACACAGAATGTAACAGATCAAAAATATCAATATAATTTTATCAACATAAAAAAATAAGATCAACAGTCAGAAGTTTGCAAGAGTGGGAGGATAATAACTATGCATGATTCAAACATCATCTTCACTTCGACAATGAATTATAATAAATCATTAATTATTTCAAAACACTGACTCATTTGCTGTGGCTTAAATTTGGGAAAATTAAATTCTTAAAAATTAGGTATAGTTGAACTATCTTAATATGACCAATATTATTAATCAATTTCAAGTATGCTGCAAATTGCTAGTGTACTTGTAATTTACCATTGGCAAGGGGAAGGGGGTCATCAGTTTTCCCAGGTAGGTAAAATATGAGATGAGGGGGGGGGGGGAGAGTTGAACTAAACTCTACGGTCAAAACATTAGAGTTGGCAATATGGTTTTAAAACCACAACTTCTGTGTGTATGTCGGGGGGGGGGGGGATTCCTGATCCTCACTCACTACACTCCTGCTATGAACATCTTCACAAAATCGTGCAGACTGACACTAAAATAACTGAGTAATAAAACATACATGAACCACTTACAAGTAGGAATAAAAAACAATTTTCTTTGTGCAGAAAAAAAATATGATAAAAACAATATTAAACAATGCACAAAATATTGGAATCACTGCATTGCCATGTTCAGGGTTACAATTAACCCATTTTTCAAGGCATAAAATGCTCATAATTGCTTTATACATAAGCTCAAGCCTTCTGCACTGTTTCAATAACATTGCTTTAATAAATTCATTTATGATAACACAAAAATACCAGAGATATTACAAAGAAAAGGAAGATTTTCATACCGTTTATGTTATCAATGTTATTCTCTGTGATTTCTAAATTGAAATGGAATGCATCTAAAAGTGCTACTACAATCCTAAAAAGAAAAGAGATATCTTAGAACAATGCTACTAACACTATTAAATGGAATGCATGTATAAAGAGAGTGATTGAATAAAAGTAAAAAAGAAGTTCGCTACTGTTCAAGCAAGGAAAAAATTAAGTAAATGTTCCACATTTGTACTAACATCAATTTACACAAGAAACTTACAACATACATTTTTTATTTAGTGTTATGGAACTGATATTGAAATACAGTATCAACTAACTCAAAATTTAATTAAAAGAACACTTAACCATTCATTTGTTCAATCTTCATTCAATCTTCACCCAGTTTTGCAAAACCTTGTATTTTGGACAATCAAGGAACGTGCTTATGCCAGTGGTTGTGCCTACTGTAGATTTTGATTTTGGAAAAACATGCTTCTTTAGAAACTGCCTAATCTGTAAATTTCTCTGCATTACCTCTTTTTGGTGATCCAAAACAAAATACTGTATCAAAATTATCACCTTTTGACAAAATTCAACAAATAATAAGTCTTTTTTTCTTTTTTCAGTGTCTACAATTTTAAATCTATGTTTTGAAAAACTACATTTCGAGTCATTTTGATAGGCGGGGGGAAACGGAAAGATTGATTTGCATTTATCTCACCACTGTTTCAAAAGTATTACATGACCTTAGAATATGCAAATTTTGAATATCAGTAGTGAAACCAGCTTTTAATACTGGTTGTGTATATATTTTTAAGACAACTTTTTCGTTCAGATTTTATAAAAATGTTAAATCTATGAATGATAAAACTTGTTCAAGCATTTTGTAATTTTTAATCTATCCATACATACACTGCTTGACATTGAAAACGCAACACAAAGAAGAAGTGGTCCAGAAGGGATGAAATTTGGCAAAAGGCCACAGAGATAGCAAGGAATAATAGAACCAAGTGATTTTTATTTCAAACCTATATTCAGATTACAGAAGGAGAACACAGTCGGCTCAGTAGGATGTAGGACCACCACAAACGACGATGCACGAAGAAACACATCTAGGAACAGAGTCAATAAGAGTGCAAATGGAGCCCTGACCAATGGCTCTTCATTCCCAGTCAACCATTTGCAGGGTTGCTTGTGCGTCCAATCACATCCCACACGTGTTCGATTGGTGACAGAGCAGGACAGGGTGGCGACAGAAACTGTGAAAAAAAGTTCCCTGACTTTTCCCTGATTAGATTCATCAAATTTCCCTGATTTACGTTACCAATGATAATGGTTTCCTTTCTTTGCTCTGCTTGAAATCCATTCTATGTTTGTATAAAATGCAGTATTTTATACGTTTTAAGTTACGTAAAGTTGTAGAACTAAAGATATAATTTTAAAAAGATGCTGTTTTTTTAATAAAGGGTTAAAGAAAACATATGAAGTCAATTTTGTTTGGAAAAACCCTACAAAACACTATATTAAATTTTTCTATATGGAAAGTTATATAAAATTTAAAAAAAATTACTTCCAGTAACCACTTAGCATAAGAATTTTAAGAAACTATTAAAATCACTCTTAAAAACATATATGTATTTATGATAGAACTAAAAAGTAATTGAAATTATTTTGAACTAAATTTTCAAACAATATAATAATTGTTGCAAAAAAAAAAAAAAAAAAAAGTAATAGAGTGAAATAAAAGAAGCAATGTAGTTATTCTTATATAACTAATTGACATATTTATGCAAAACAGATGACTTTTGACATCCATAAGGAGCTTTTCTCTAATCAAGAACATAGGTTTTAATGAATGATTACAGCATTTTTAACAATAAAAAAACATAAAGATATTTACTTAAGTGCACAAGTTAACTCTATTTCAAATGATTTCAGTATGTATCAAAAAATAAATCTTAGGTTGCTTTTGTAACAAACAGCTTTAAAATGCAAGGGGAAAAAAACAATTGGTTAATTTCAAAATGTATAAAAGAATACAACTTGGTTTTAAAATAAAAGAATCATTTAAGCAGGAAAAAAAAGAAAACCTTTCTAATCTGTGGTGACAGCAAATAGTATAACGGCAAAAAACAAAGTTTTTTTTTCATTCAAAGTTCAATTTTAGCAATTACATAAAAAACGTGAAGAAGTAATAACTTTTAAGCTTTTATAAGTATTAATTCAAAAAACAAAGATTTCTTCTTGAAATCTTGATCACAATACGCTTATTACTTCAAGACAATGGAATAAAGGCAACGGAGCTAAGGCATTAATGACAGTTTCCTCTTTGCCTTTAGGGTTGTTTATTTTACGTAGTATTGAAAGGGTGAAAGCAAACTTCAAGCTAGGTAAAATAAACAACTTTACAGACACAGAAGCAATCTTAGGAAGTTCATCCTGTGGTTAATAAGTAAGATGCAATACTTTGACGTTGAGGAAAAAAGATGCACAAATATGCGGCAGTGTCTAATCGCACCTCATTAATTTTACCTTTTTTTTTGAACAGCTAATTGGCAGAAAATGTGTAGAGAACTAGGGTATTTAATTTTGCAAAGCAAAAAAAAAAATTTTTTTTTTCTTCATAAAATCAATTTTTTCTGATTTTTTGTTATTTTTTCGAAATTCCCTGATTTTTCCCTGATCTCACTGATTTCCCTGATCTGTCGCCACCATGCAGGAGAGTTCAGTAGCCACAGGTCATGGAAGCATCTGTACACTTGTAGCGTATGTTGGGAGATGTGAGCACTGTGTATTCAGGCATTATCCTGCTGAAAAATTGTAATTAGGCACCCTCTGAAGGTAAGGGATTGCCACCGGTCGCAGCACATTCTGCACATATCGTTTGGCAGTCATAGTGCTCTGAATACAAACTGAGGTGATGTGATATCATTTGCAATAGTGCTCCAAATTATAATGGCGCATTGTCAGGCGGTGGGGCACACCACAGTTGCTGCCGGATTAGACCTGTCTTCAAATATCGATGCCACACTCGTGTGCGGCTTTCACTGCAAAAACAGAAGCGTGACTCATTTGAGAACATGACGTTTCGCCCTTCCAGTCGCTCCAGCAAGGCAATGTTCCAAGCATTGACGTCTATGCTGTGGGAAAAATGACAATCTTTTTAACTGAGGCCATTAGCCCAATGCACTTGCAACCAAACGACGGAAAATGGTTCTGGTCTATATGGAAACATTCAGAGTGTGTTGCCCATGCATCAGAATGGAGGTACACATGGCTGACACTGCTTTTCAGGGGATACATCGATTCATGTGTGCTGACGTCACTCTAGCTGCACCTGCATCCCTCAAACTTTCCTTGCTCCAACCATCTTTGCCACAGCTGATGTACTGGGGACGTATCCATGTTGGTATTGGCTGAGATTTGACGTAAGAACCAACCTGCCCTTCTCAGTTTGATCACCATACCCTTTGTCTGTCTGCTGGAAGTGCCTCCGTTGATGGCAGCCTGGCATTCTCTCCTATTACATGTATCCTCTGAGACAAAGACAAAATTTCTTCGATGATTTTTCTGGCAGAAATAATGGCATGAATATTGCCCATTCAACAAGTTCCTGCTTTTTTATCTTACTTCAAGTGCAATCATTTGCATTACTCCGTGACAAGCGTCTACCCTGAAATTAGCATAAATTTCTAACCACCCCTTCTTACTATGTCGAACAGTGCATAGTTGATTTCACCGTTCTTACTTGTTTGGTTAGTTCTCAGACTAAAAAAGCAAACAAGGTTTCCCATAAGCTTTGAGAAGTACTTTAGTTTCCATCAATTTTCTGTCACAAAAAATACCCGAGTTTAATAAGAGTCAAAGTCTGAAATTTAACCTTCTGTCTGACCCCCTCCCCTCAATCTTGTACTATAGCCCTTAAACTGATTTTCAAAACTTGGCACCACTCTCCAAAATCATACATCATAATGTCATAGAGACTAATGCAATATTGTATCACATACAGTGCTGGCCAAATTATTAGACTAAAGAGTTTTTTTTGTTTTTTGTACACTATTTGGACTGAAGTACTATTTCTTTTACTGTTAAAGTACAGTACATACTGCACACTGATTATTAAGTTATTTTAGCAGAATTCAATGTTTGCAGGTGGCAGCACTGTCTGCTTTGTTTATCTGCCTACCAGGAACATAACCTCAATCAGCTTAAACAGCTCACTAGTTCTTTTTATTAGTGTGTCAAGTAAGTTATTAGTGTGTTCTGTTATATTTAAAGTTAGTTTTAGGTAATTAGTGAGTATGTGTATGTGAGTATGTATAATAGTGAGTATAAACAATTTTTTACCTCCTTTTTTAAAAAGTTAAGAAATGGTGTAAACCTTGTGAAAAGTATGCCAAAAAGACTTAAAATGCTCATCAAGAACAAGGGAATGATACTAAATATTGGACAATTATTTCACTGTTTGTTAACGAGTCTATAGTTATGTAATCAATAAAGAATTTGCTTTTGAAACAGTCTTAGTCTAATAATTTGGCCAGCACCGAATAAATAATTAAATTTTTTAAGATATTGTAGCTGGAAAATAACATTAATATTGTTACATCTAGTCATAAACTTTTATGTAGAATTAATGCACATAACACCTATGAAAAAAAGCAATAAATATTTTACCCTTTCTTTCACAAAATACTTACTTTATAATGGTTTTGTGATGCTGAGAATCTTTGAATAGCAGATCCAAATATTGTTTTAATAACAGTTCATAGTGCTGCCATGGCAAAACATGAGCTATACTGCCCAGAGTCTCAATAGCAGCATCTATAACATGGACAATTCTATTATATGCTTCATTAAACAGAAACGATGAGACAATAGGCAGCATGTATGACAGAATATAATGACAGTTGACTTTTTCGCCTTCTTTAGTTTCCTTCAAACTGTTGGAAAATTGAAGGAGAGCTCTGGCTCGACGGTGCACCTGAAAAAACAACAACATTCAGTCTCAACATACACTCCATCAGATAAACAGATAGGAAAAAAAAAATAAGAAAAAAAAATTATTTGAATTTTGAAATCTTGAATTCAAATTGTTTTTCGCAATCCCAAGTGTGTGTATGTAGGCGTGTGTGTTTGTGTGGGGGTATGTGTGTGTGTGTACGGGTTATGTGTATGTGTGTGTTTGTGTGGGGTATGTGTATGTGTGTAGGCATATGTGTTTGTGTCTGTGTGCAGGCATGAATGTGTGGGTGTCTGTATGTATGCATGTGTGTATGTGATTGTGTACGTGTGTGTAGGTGTATGTGTTTGTGTGTACGTGTGTAGTTGTGTATGCATGCACGTGTGTGTAGGATGTGGATGCAACCTGGAGACAGCTTTCGCTAGAGGTGCAGCATCGTGAGGAGTCTGTTGACCGTGATGGTGCAGAGGGTGGCGGTGGGAAAAATCAAAGGAACGCCAAAAACAGTCAAGTGAGAACAATAAGCAATCGTGATTGCTCAAAAAAAAAAACTTCAATCAATATCATTTACAAAGAATTATATTTCAAACATTTAAAAACCCGTACTAAGCCACATGATTCTGATTATTACCGAATCCGTTACATTATTGATCACAACACACATAAATGTAATTCATTCTCCTCATTTTAAATTTTTTTAATAAGAATTGCTAACAAAAATGGTGCATGAAATAGTAGAAGTTTTTGTATCAGTTTGCAACACAAGTAACTTCTTATAAAATGAATAAGAGCTGTTAATTACTAATTAATTTGGAACCATATCATCAAAAAATGCTTTAATTGTACTATTGAATACATAGATTTATATTTTATGTAAAACGTATTTAAATGCATAATATCCAGGCATGTCATTTAAAGTTTCCCCCTTAAGGTGTACAACTCTATGCAATTTTTTTGGAAAACAACAAAAATCTACATTTCTGTGTTCCCTTACACATAAAAACATTAATTTTTCAAAGCAGGGGAAGAGGGAGCGGAGAAGGGACAGGTGGAGGGGGGAGGTTGGAATTGACCATCCTAAGTAACAGGCCTGCTTATAAAATCCGATGTTATATAACCAATCAGGGAAACAATTCCGTGTTTCCTAACAAGAAAGCTTTTTTTTTAAAATCCGGATTTTCATGCACAGTTTATTCAAATACAACATGTAACTTAACAATAATCAGGGATGAGAGAGGTCAGAGAGCAAAAAGGAGGAAATCCAAAAACATTTTGTAAAAGGGATGATATCCCAAAAATTTTTGTGAAAGGAATGATATCCAAAACCACATCAAAAATAGAACCTGGAAGCCATGATATTCAAAACTTCAACAAAATATGGCTAATTATCAGTTTAAAAGGTAATACATATTTAATTAAGTATAAGTAATAGTTTTGTACAATTTGCTGCATTGTACCATTTCTTGCAAGAGTGTTTATTTCTAAACAAATCTACATTTTGAAAAAGAGGCAACAATTTTTAACCTGTGAGTCCTTGAACAAAGGGTTGAGGGAGTCAGAGGTTAATCCTGGCTGCATCACACAATAGTGTCAACATTTCATATTTTTTAGAGAAAAATAATTTTTTTTCATTAAAAACATTTGAGTTCATAGTGTTAAACAAGTGAGAACATAAATTTTAAAATTAGGTCTGTTTGTAAAGTAAAAATTTACAACAGAGAGAAAAATCTAAAATTTCTTTATGTGGTAGAACATACTTATCATAGTAAGAATTGAAAATAAATAAATATATTCGTATATAAACGATTGTTTTTTTTTCTTGCATTGGAACCCAACATTTGTATTTAAAAACTTCCTGATACGATTTTGGAATCATAAAAACAACTTGCAGCTGCCTCCTTTAATCATGAAATCTCAAAACTAAAACCCAAACCATTTGAGATTCGCCATAAACATTTTCTACACTTTCATAAATACACAAAAAAAGTAACCATGCCAAGTTTCAATAAATTCGAGACTGTGGGTGCTAAGCAAAGTTTTTTGATTGACTTTTGCATTTTTCCTAAAATAATTTAAAGAAATAAAAATATTATTGAAATGATGAATAAAATAAGCAGATATAAGGTAGCATATAGTAAAAAACCACCCCAACATTAAAAATAATTGAAATACTTGCAGGATGCAAAAAGATTGAAATCTCAAACAAGGCATGCAACTTTCGGCGCAGCACGAGTTTGACGTCGTCAGCATCATTCCAAAACATACGTTTTTGGCGGATATCGCGGAGGATGAAGATTTGAGGGGAAAAATGATAAAAAAATAAATCAACGACCAAAAATTTTTAAAAATCTTATTTTTTCCCCGATTTTTGAGAAAAATAAGGTCTGAAAGAGGCAAAAAAAGGAGGAAAAGTTTTAAAAGCAAACAGAATAAGCCGGAATTCCAGCAAAAGCTAGAAAAATCTCATTCCTGAACAATACATCTCAAAGTGTCATATCATCAAGCTATAAAATTTTATTTGATACGAAGAACTGGTCACTACATGGTACATTTTTCAGAAACAATATGAAAAGCAATTTTGAAAGAAAAAAATGTAGCAAACAGAAGTTTCAGTTTTCAAAAATTACTCTGCGTGCAATCTCAAGCACCAAAAAGAAATGTAGCAAAATTTCATATCTTTCTCAACAAATATCTTCTGCACAGAATTTGGTGCTATAAAATCTTATAAAGACAACTACTTTTAATAAAGTAATTACATTAAATAGCTTTTAAATAATACTGAAAATCAAAAAGATGCCAAGCTGACATAGTTTTTGTAAGTTTCAACAACATTATAACCTGTATTATCCAATATAATCCAAACATCAAAACACAATGTGATACAAAATTTGAAATTTCAAGACAAACAATGTTGAGGTAAATGTGGGTTAATTTATTAAAACAAGATATATTTCTAAAATAGCATGTAGTACAACAAACATATAAAGGATAATTAAAGAAAAGAAAGAAAAAATAACTTAAAGAAAACCGAGTATTTTTAAAATTGCTGAGTAGTTGAAACAATTACCCAAAAATTACATACCTGTGTATGCTTAATGTTTTCCCAAAAATCAAGATCTTGATTTTCATGGCAAAGAAGCTCCAATTCTTTTAGTCGAGGATGATTTTTACAATTATGTAAAAGAGTTGAGAGAATTCCTATGAATTCATGCTGAACAGCCTATAAAATTTTTATCAAGATGCATATTAATAGAACCAAAACAATATAAAACATAAATTATTAAATGCAATGAAATACTGAGTGCTATGTAATTGGTAACATTGCCGACTTTCGTCGTATTTATGGCATGTTTATATACAATATAAAAAAAAACAAACAAGAATGCTTTAAATCCTTTGAGGAAGATTTTGTAGGGAATATTATTATTCAAATCGCATCTAGAATTTCAGGAGGAGGGGGGTGGGGGGTGAAACATAATGTGATTTGTAAAGTAATGATGCTGTCTTCGGGCTCTATAGCCCCTTCGCGAAGCTAATGTAGATGCGGCGCAAACATTACTGGGATGATGGGCAGGGGCATGCACAAGGGGGGAGAAGACTGAGCTGGCGGTGTATTTCACGTATGAAGAGTGGTATTAATACTGATATATATAAAATCAGTATTTTACATGCTGTAAGAAAGAAGCCATTTCTTTCACAGATTGGATATGCTGCGCATTTTATAAGTATGGTGAAGTTCTAAATCTTGCGTACAAATCCACTCAAAAAATGTAAAATGGACATAACATCTCATTTTACCTACACTTGAGGCTTAAATTTCTACTGTACTGAAAATGATCAACAAAAAAAGGTGATTTGAATTTCTTAAAAGCTTGTTTTTGGTTAAAGATGCTTTTGTTTCATTTGATTTGAAAGAATTCAAACATCAAAACACAGGAAAACATTCAAGTATATTTCACAGGGTTGCCACTCAATTCTGGGAAAAAAAATTCCATGTTTTTCCTGTGGGTACGCAGTCTTACAAACGAGCAAACACTGATATTTGAAAAAGAGGCAGTTAAAATGAAAAATAAATAATGATTGATTTTATGATAGACATTTTAATATTTATTTATACAAAAAATTTTTTTTACTATATTTTGTTCATGAATTTAATAAACATAATATTTTTTGGTAGTTTATATGTGTTGGACACTGATTTTTTCATCTTCAATTTAAAAATAAATACAGTCGAACCTCCACATATTGAACTTCCACCTATCAAAATTTTCTATATATCGAAATCCCAGCAAATTTCTATGTTCATTACATAGAAAAATTGTTTCTATACATCGAAAAAATCTCTATGTATCGTAATTTGTTTCGAGACATTCGTAGATTTTTTTTTCAACTTTAGACTGTTTGTCTCATGAAAAATTAAGGTTATAGGAGAAAATAATGTTCACACTAAAGGTTGCTACGAAATCTGGGGTTGAGGGATGTGTAGATAGATCGTTGTTTCATTCTGGTGTTCTTAAATTCCCCCAGGTTTATTTCAAATCTTAGTTGTAACTAGTAACATTGTAAAATCAGTTTCAAGTTGTTCCTTCTGTCTGTTGATTATCATTCCTAGTCTTTTTAGCTGCAGTAAAAATCATTCGAATTAAGTAGATTGATTTTTTAATTTTCTCTTGATTACATTGTCAAAACGAAAATCCCTTAATGTTGCGGAACAAGTTGAATATCCAAAAGAATGAAGATGTATGAAAGTGCAAAAATGTAATTTGTTATTTTTTTAATTATTAACTTTTATTTAACTAATGCTCGTATGAATTAGATATTGGGTTTCATACACGAAAATTAGCTTCAATTTTAATATTTTAGGAGATTTTTAGGATAAAATAAGATCATTTAATGTATCAAAATTTCTATATACCGATTTTTTCCCCCGACAATTTGCTACTTCGCTATATGGAGGTCCGACTGTAAATAAATTCCCTGGATTTTCCCTGTTTTTTCGTTGATTTTTGAATTCCCTCCATTTTCCCTGCTTGTTCAGGTTTCCCTATGGCATGGCAACCCTGTTTCATCTGGAGTACATTTATGCTAAGTTTAGTTTTAACACTATACATTTTATTATTTACGCAATCCTTTAAGGACCTTGTCTCATAACTATCCCCTAAGCTCAAAACACACTTTATAAATTATCAAATACAAATAATTTTTTCTCTGCCTCCCATAAAAAAAAGGTTCCTCACTTTTCTGCTATAGCTCATGAAATCGTATGTTTTAGGAATATTTTTTCATTTTTGTTTACAAAAATACAAAGGTAAATGACAACTTACTTCACTAGAGTTTTTTAATCCTTTTTGTACTTCATTTAATACTGTATCAAAGATTAGTAGCCGGAAGAGGTCATCAGACTGCTCTCTCAAGTCCACAAATACTTTTATACATTCTTGAATTAAATGTGAACAGCTACTGCGTAAACCAAGATCGTTACACTAAAAAAGGAAGAGAAAGTTCATTATTTTCAATGTCGGAGAAAATTAAAGCACTTTTCGGCTTACACGGACAACTACTATGTTGCTAAGCAGATATGTAATGCACAAATTGCACACGCCTGCTTCTAAATTACATTAATTCCTTTTTTCACTGCCAAAACATGAAGCTATGGAGAAAAAAAGTAAATAAAAAAAATCTATTTCTATTAATATCACCAATACACAAATCAGAAACGAGAGATGACTGTAATAATTTCAGACCTATTTCAGTTCTGTCAATATTCTCAAAATTATTGGAAAATGCTATAGCTCTCAGTTGATGAATTTCTTAGAAAAATATGATTTTTTCCATAATGCACAATATGGATTTAGGCAAAACAGAAATACTGAAAAAGCTGTGTTGAAATTAGCAGGTGAAACATAGGTGGGCATTAATGAAAACTATGAAACTTCAACAGTATTTTGGATCTACATAAAGCATATGACAGTGTGAGCATAAAGATTTTGGTAAAAAAGATATACAATGCTGGGAAATTAGAGGAATACCTTATAAATGGATATTATCCTTTCTCAGAGACAGAAAACAAGCAACAAAATTAAATAAGTGTATAAGCAAATATAGAACAACAAAAATAGGAGTCCCTCAGGGATCAATTTTATAAGTCCTTTTCTTTCTTTAATATATATTAATGATATGACATACATTAAATTATACGGTACAATTACTCTGTATGCAGATGATACAGCATTAACATATTGTGCAAAGAGCATTGATGATATAAAGAACCAAATAGAACTTGATTTAACTGCTATAAATAAATGGTTAACTGACAATATGTTATCTCTTAATATAAAAAAAACAAAATATATGATTTTAAAAAGAAAGAAACAAATAAAATTGATTTGGGCATAAAATATCACAAACCTACATGTGATTGCATAAATAACTGTAACTGTCCTACCATAGAAAGAGTTGAAAATATGAATTATTTGGGTATAACTTTTAGTGAAAATTTAAAATGGAAATGCCACATTGACCAATTTGTGAAGAAACTAAGAGGTAGAATACATTGGCTTTATCTATTGAGAAATATAGTTGGGAAAAAGTTTTTGATGTTTATTTTATGCCTGGATAAACTCAATAATTACGTATGGTATTTGTGCATGAGGAGGTGATTATGAAACAAAGCTTACCAATTTAAATACAACTTATGCAAAAATTCTGAAAATAATTCATGGCTCTAAACATGAATTTAGTAAAAATGATACTATTTTACAAGAATCAGAGAAAATTTATAATATCAGAGAAATATACGCATAGAGAATATTGTATTTTTTACATAACAACAATAACTGGTTTGAAATTAATGAAAAACAATATAATACTCGAATTTTAGGTAAACAATAGAAAGTTATAAAACCAAATAAAACGATTATTAAAAAGCAATTTTTTTTCTTGGCACCCCGGCTGTTTAATGAACTTACGGAAGATGTTAGGTATGAGAAGAACTTCAAAAAATATAAACAAGGGGTCAATGAATATATACAAAAAAAAAAAAAAAAAAAAAAAAAAAAAAAAAAACCATTCTATCAATAATAAACTTTTAGCTGATAAAATATACCTAACTTGCCAACTGGGGGATGGGGGCATTTGTATTGTGTTTTTATAATATAAAATGTTCAATGCGAGTTATGTTATTTTTTTTCTGGAGTCAAACAGTCAAATTGTCATTGTGTGTGAAATATTTATTACTTGTGTATACTGTGATACATATTTTTTTAAAATTATAAATATTATATTGTTTAATACATATTTATGTGTTTGTACTCCAAATTTAACTGATTTAATAACACTGCAGACAGTGCCTTTGGCACTCTTTAGTGTTGAATTCTTACTACTAACTCATGTTGAACTATATTCTAGAATTTCTTAATGTTTTGTGATTGTGGTTTGTAATTTACGTTATATGTTTTTAACTTTATTTCATTTGGTTTACTTGTTTGTTATGTACGTGTGTGTTTTTGGTAATAAATCTTATCTTATCTTATTAGTCTTTTTGATTCTCTTGTACAAAAGAAATGGTCTTTGTAACTCAAAAACATATGTACAATTTTTGTTGCAGGTTTGTACCTAACAATCATATATTGGTCAATGCATACAGTTGGGGCGAAGCACTGATTAGCGTTTAACTCATTTATCTTCAAGACACAAAACAAAACATGTCATACAAACAATGGAAATACTGCACCATATTCCACAAGACGTACTATCTAGGGTCGCATAATCCAAAAAGTTAAGAAGTGAGAGGATCAACATTACGATAAAATTTTCTTCAGATCTTTACTTATTTACATTTATGTTCCTTTTGCGCTTTGTTTAGCTCATTACATATAGTTTGAAAAAGATTAAAAAGTAGTTGAACTCTAAAAAAGATATAAGATGACACTAAAAAGACATGCAACACTTATCTAAGATTAAGATAAAATTCAGAGAATTACACTGGGATAATTTCTTAATTCACACAGCAATTGGATGGTTTCTGGTTATAGTTTGCGTAGGGTATACTGCCTAAAATTTCAGCTGTTTTAAAACCAGAAGGAAGGAAGGAAGGTTGATCAAAGAAAAGAATAAACTTTGTAACCAATTTTGTAACCGCTAATTTTTTCAACAGCAATTTTTAAATGGTTGCTCCTGTAACTTTGTTTGAGTGTGTTATTTTTTAATAATCCAACTTGAGGTTAATGATATATATAATAATATAGCGACTAAAATACAAAGGTGGTTATTGAAATAGCGACAAGATTATTACAAAAATCTTAAAACTGAACTACATTAGGCTACACTTTATTCAATTTGGTAAAATGAAATGACAAGCTAAAGAACTTAAACAAACCCCAATTATAAAACAATTGAAGGGCTACGGGGAAGAACGATCTAAGTCCATTTTTCTAAAAAACTCTGGTTAATTTATGGGAACACGTAGATTATTACAGACAGTATTCAAGAGAAATATTATTCAGGCAAGAATCATCATAGTGAGTGAGTTTTAACAGGGAAGAATGAAGCGATTCGAGATTTCAAGCTCAAAAACGTAATGAGGGAAATTTGAGCATGGTGGACTATGATCATTCTTCAGCGTGGCCCTTCAGTTTGTAACAAACATCATGTTGAGAAATAAATAAATACCTTTGGGCTGAGAAATGACAGGAAATATTCAACGTTGTTTGGCACAAATTAACAGATAACTGGAATACACCTGATTTGGGGTTAAACTTTTGGAAGTTAAGACATCCGGTACTCGGCTGTCTTTACATCCAAAAGCTCGCAACTTTGAATTGAAAAAGGGGTTCCTGGAAACCCCAAAACACGTGTATTCAGTAACATTGAATATTTCCTGTTAAGTATCATGCTTTTTGTTCTACAACATCGATAGTAAAATGAGAAAACAAGCATACATTGCAAGAGTTTATTTGTATTTGCTTTAGCAGATATCCTTCTTCTACTTCTATTTACAAATAACACTGATATTTAGATAACTGTATATTCAAACATGAAATGAAAAAGAGGGAGGAAAAAAGATTTCTATAGAAAAACAAAAACCAACACTCACACTTCGAATCATGAAAGAAGAATTTAAAACAATTATCCTGAGGAAATCTTCATTCACTGGAGCTTCTTTACAAGTCTGGACAATTCGCAGAGCTTCCTTGTGTCCATCCAGCCTTTTTTGGTAGTCAGGTTCACCAATTTGACTTAAGTCAAATGCATTTATCTATAAATTTCAATAATTTGAAAATTAATAAAAATTTTAAAAGCATATGGGTCTTTAATGGCAGTTAAATTATAACTTAAGTTTTGTAAAACTTACCATAGAAATAATTGTACAAATGTGTTTAATCTCTTCATGGTATTCTGCAACAGTTGAAAATATTTCAACTAAACACATTCGGGAGTTTTGATTGGATAATTTTCCAAATAAGGGAGCGAACAATCTAATGAAAAATCAATTCATAACATTAAAATCAAGCTGAAAAAAAAAGGTCTCAAGAACAACATTAATAAAAATTCTACTGTCAAAAACAAAATTACGAAAAAAAATGTGCAAAAAACTTGACGTAATACTAGCTCATGTTCTGTAAGTTCCAACACAGCTATTAGAAGTACAAAAATAACTGATATATTTGAGTTGTAGAAATCATAATTCCAATTCAAATCGAGCTGATGTGTGCATCACATTACTTCCTTTTACACCAATTTAATGTTATTTCCCATTATTGGCAATTTTAATGTGATTCAAGAGTTAACTCTCTAAATATCACAAATAGTGGCCAAATTGAAACCAGATTAAAATTAAAAAAAAAAAAAAATTGAATTTTCACACCTTAAATTCAAATTATGTTTTTCGCAATCACGAGTGTGTATGTAGACGTGTGTGTTTGTGTGTGGGGGTATGTGTGTTTGTGTGTAGGGGTTATGTGTATGTGTGTGTAGGCATGTGTGTTTGTGTCTGTGTGCTGGCATAAGTGTGTGGGTAGTTGTGTGCATGAATGTGTGTGTGGGGGATATGTGTATGTGTGTGTAGGCATACGTGTTTGTGTCTGTACAGGCATGAATGTGTGGGTAGTTGTGTGTATGAATGTGTGTGTGGGGGATATGTGTATGTGTGTGTAGGCATATGTGTTTGTGTCTGTGTGCAGGCATGAATGTGTGGGTAGTTGTGTGTATGTTTTTGTGTGTGTATTGTGTCTGTAGGTATGCGTGTGTTTGTGTATGTGTGTAGGTGTATGTGTTTTTGTGTGTATGTGCGTGTGTGTATAGTTGTGATATATATTATATCACAAAATATTGGCGATATATCGCCAAGTGTCCGCCAAATTATAGCACCACTTGAGTTTACATCGAAACTAACAATGATTTCCCCTCAAAAAGGGGTAAAAGACCCCTTTAGAAACATACGAATGCAACCAAAAGGGGAGGTGCACAACAAGACCCCACTAGGAGTCTACATACCAATTTTCAACTTTCTAGGACTTACTGTTCTTGAGTTATGCGACATACATACGCACATACATAGGTACATACAGACGTCACAAGAAAATTCGTTGTAATTAACACGGGAATCGTCATTATGGATATTTCGCATGTCTATGCGTTCCTAGGCACTTATCCACGTGTGATCGAGTCGGGAAAAAAACCTCAATATTCATTCGGGGGTGAGTAAAATGGAAATTAAGGTCGATTTTTGAGTGAAAATTTTTTCACGAATACAATACTTCCTTTTTCGTAAAAGGAAGTAAAAAGAAAAAAAAAAAACTTGTTCGAAATCGTAACTTTGGTTCAATCAGGTTTTAAAATTGTTTCACAGTATAATGAAGTAAAAAGTACTTACTTTATAAAGTAGTAGTGGTTTTCAACTTTTCTTATCAAATTAGATATAGTTGTTAAAATCAAGACTTCAGATTCCTAAAAATGTAAATATGTCATCACGCTAAAGACAAAAAATAAATAATAATAATTCTGTTATTAAACTAAATGCAGAAAAACATGATGAAGCTTCTGATTTGCATTAAGAGAAAACTACATTTGGATTTTCCTCAAAAACATAATTTAAAAATACGCAACTCCTCCTCCCCCCGCCAAAAACAGCAATGTTGTTGAAAAAAGTATATTTAACTTTGGACTCACAACACTTTTTCCTCTCTTTTTATAATTACCGCAAAATAAACGAGGACAATTAATTATTCCAAATGTAAAAAAGTTCTCACTTATTTAAGCGCAAAGTACATATTTAATAGCAACTAGAATTCTTTAAATTTCAGTATTGCAACTACATACTTATTTTAGAAAACTTACAAGTGCTGCACCATCTATAACATCTATATCAAGCTTTGAGAAACTTATATCTGATACTGATAATAGATCTACTTCCATTTCTCTGGGAAAACTATTCGACAATAAAATAGGTAAATAAAAGAGATTTTGTAAAAAAGTGAGAAAACAGCACTTACAGGTTCCATTTTTGTTTTAAACAGAAAAGGCAAAAGCAGATTGATTAATTTTGAGCTCTGTTGGCCATCTTTCACATAATAACTCAATCTATAAGACAATAATTACACAAGGTTAAAGTCAATGTCATTTCAAACATTAAACAAAAAAAAAAAAAAAAAAAAAAAAAAAAAAAAAAAACTCTCGACTCACTTTAATAAAATTTTTAGATTTCTAGAGGAAAGTGATTTCTTTGATTTTCTTCTGACAGCATTTGTAATTGTTAACTCAAGTCTAAGTAAAATTTTGTCAATGAAAGGCAACAACAACTTGGTCCCCAGATTTTCATCTACAGAAAAAAAAAGTATTACAAAAATGAATGCATAAAAGAACTTGCATTACAGAAACAAAATATAGAGTGGAACTATAATAACGTAAAATTTCAAATTTAAAATAGGGAAAAAATACACAAAGTAAAAATTTTTTTCACAATGCCCCAAAAATTCTGTTTTAACATTCAAATAATAAATACTGTCAGCACGGCTTAATCAACAGATAAACCAATACCCCACTCATACGAATAAAACCTCCCATAACCAAATATTTCCCCATCGACTCAATGTTAAAGATCCCTGTTTAATCGAATATTTTCCCCGGATAATCGAATAATATTGATCAACTTTCACAAATATTTTTTCCTGAAATCTTTTAAAAAATAAATTAGAAATAAATTAAGTAAGAAAAATTATTGACGTAAAAATATGAAGCAATAGTTTTATCGTCAACGGGTGATAAAAACAACATGCATATTCCACCAAAACATTTCCACTATTCTATCAAATTTCTTCTGTCTATGCCATTACAAAAAAAAAAAAAAACTAATAATTTGAATTCTGAAATTTTGAATTAGAAATATGTTTTTTGCAATTACGAGGTGACAGGACCCTTCTTATTGGTTACTTTCCTACTCACTTGTTTCTAGAAACGGCTCCTGTCCCCCCCCTCTTAGGCGGTTATGTGTGTACAGTTGTGTTGGTGTATGTGTAGGCTTGTGTGTATATGCACGTTGGCATGTGTGTAGGACATGGACTCCACGGACCAAGAGAAGCGGCTACTGGGAGAAGTTGTGCATGCAGAGGACGGCGGGGTTGAAAAATAAACCACAACGGCAAGGACAGTTAAGTGAAAACAATTAGCAATGGAGAATTGTGCTCAAAAAAGAAAAAAAAAAGAAAGAAGAAGAAAACAATAGATAGGGCAGTCAAGAATTCAGTTAAATAACACAAAAAATACACACATTTTAGACACTACTAATTAATGAAACTTAAATGTAAAGTACAATAAACGAGAAGGGAAAAAAGGGAGTCAGAAAATGTGTTCCCAAAAGACCTTGAACAAGCTATACACTATTGTTTTTTTTTTTTTCAAAAAATAATGCGGTGGAAAAATATGGCAAAATAAAGATTTCAAATTCAAGTTGTATAAGTCACTTTTTATAGTTTTATACGTACTTGAAATTAATTATGAAACTATTTTGTCCTTTATTTGTCTTATTTCAAAAACTTTATACCAATAGCATTAATAATTCTCCTTAATAGCTATTGATTTATTATTATTACCTTTTAAGACAAATATTGACAATTTAGGAAGGTAAAGAAAATTTCCCCGGGTAATCAAATTATATTTCTTAGAACCAATGATATTCGATTAAGTGGGGTTGACAGTATCTAGGAATAAGAAAGACATTAGAAAATAATGAACAGAATATGAAGAGCATAATGTGTTTATTTCACTTGCAGTCATACCATTAATTTAGCACTTATTTTACAAGAAGTTACTAGACTGCAAATGAGGAGAAACAAAGTTATTTTTAGTAGTACAGTAAAATCTGTGAAGTTGTCCGCTTTTCTCAGGCACGGAATTAGCCCTTATCATATAAATCAATCGTTGTAAGTTGACCACTAAAGTAGTGCACCGCAAGTGGTCAACTTACACAGGTTTCACTGTACTGATTAACATACACACATAAACAGACATACTTACAAACAGAGATATTAGTACATGAACACACAAATAACAATTAACGATTGATAAAAAATAATAGTAACTAATAGACTGAGGTAACTACCTCCTTCCGAAGCAGAAGCAGGTATATCCACATTATTTACATGCAGTGTTGGTAGATTTTCACAGGCATCCTCTGGCACGTTGCGTTCTTCATGCAACATTTCGAAAATAATTTTAGAAATGACACCAATAACCTTGGGCTTTGTCTTTGCCGATGCATACAGGTCTATCATATGAGGCAAAGGGGAAAACAATTTTGATGATTCATGATGTTTCCCAAACAAACAAAAGTATCTGAAATGCATGGGAGGAAGAACAACCATTAATTGTACAAACTAGTAACATTATAAAATTATAAGGAATTGAAATGAAGAAGATTAGACAATTTAGGTTATCTTTAGCAGAAAATAAAAAGGACAAAGACTGGAACTCAGCAGAATTTTAAAAAAATTATCTTTAGTAAAAAATGAAAAGGATAAAGATTGGAAAGAATTTTTAAAAATTAGTATTATACCATGTCTCATTACGTAGTTTTCATATTTTTTTAAAAAGTAAGGGGAAAAATCGATAAAAGATAAGATTTCAGAAAACACTATAAATATTTTTTTTGGAAAGAAAAAAAAAACATTATAAAGCTTAACCTATCAGTAAAAAAAAAAAAACTAACTAGCAGTCAAAATTTTAATCTCTGTAAATTTTCAATTCTCTGGAACAACTATAGAAATATACTCCTCAGTAAAAATACAAAATTTAGTGCAAAGATAAAATGCTCCTTGCCCCCTATAGTGTCTTACAAGTATAAAACACATAACTGCTCAAACTTCTTTATTTTAACTATAAGAACAAAAGGATTTAAAACCTATAAATTAATTCAAATATGATAATGCATTTATTTGCAGTAAATGAATAATAATATGAAAAATAATTAAACTAAAAAAAAACTGCATCAGTAAATTGCATTTATTTCATTGCATAAGAAGATATAACTTACAGTAGATTAAAAAAAAATAAAGATGTATAAATGTATAAAAACCTTGGATTTTCACTCCAAGCAGCAAACAAACGCAACAAGGGAGAGGGTTGGTTTACAGAATCAAATTCTAGTCTTTTAGCCTGAAAATAATAAGCATTGTATAAAAAATTTAACAATTAAGCAATAAATGAGAAGAAATAGGATTAGCAAAAAACTGATAAAGATTATTGGTCCTGCTCACTAACTTTTCATTTTTTTTAGTGTTCATATTTTTCAAAAGCATATTTTACATCAAAGCAATTTGAGAATAACATGAGACTACTTTTGTCTATGTCAACACAGTGAATTTGACTTTATTTCACATAAGTTTTAATAAGGTGAATTTTCATTAAAATGTATAACAATACTTAACAAAAAAAAAAAAAAAAAAAAAAAAAAAAAAAAAAACAATATTTTACATTATTTTAATAGAAAAAATTAATTAAAAAAAAAGAAAGAAACGATCACAAAATCAAATTCTGATACTCAACTTTTCAGCTGAAATATAGATTAATGATTTGATTGTTAACCTCAGCTCCTGATTACATTAAAAATGCTAAAAGTTTTGCATAACTTTGTAAATATTTGTAGTTTGAAACCTGTCATTCAAAAACTGCTTGATGCATACTTATAATAAAGCACTGCAAATATATTATGATGTAATGATCAAAATTAATGTATTTTTAAACTTTATTTTTCTAAGGATAAGAACTTACCATAGGCCAAACTAAACTTTCAAACACTGCATCAATTTCTTCAGGCAGAAAATCATACTTTGGAAAAGACTTGAAAAACTTGAAGAAATGACAAATAAAAAAAAGAAAGTTAATTATTCACGCAGATGCAGTAAAGCCTCAATTATTTGAGTTTTTTATTTCAATGAGGCATCAAATACCTCTAAGATTTTTTTTTTTGGTAGCGACTGGAAGGAATTTTAAACTTGATTATGCAAACACTCAGGAAAAGGAAAACATATAATTAAAACCTTACTTTTTACTGTATCACACACCTTTCTACAGCACATTTTGTCTCAAACTGAGAGCATTGCTTTTGAAATTTGAGACCTTTAAGTTGATTTTTTTCAGGCAGCTACTGCTTTCATGTATAATAAATATGAACCCTTTAAAACCTAATGAGGGTTTAAAGTCTCATCGAGCCCAATTTTAAATTGAAAAAGCAACCAATATAAAAATAGTTTTAAATAAATTCAAAAGGAAAAATTTCTCCACATAAAGAAATGCAATAAAGAAGTTTTAAACTCTAAATGAAGAGAATGTTTTCTGACATTATGATTTTTTTGCGATTTTGAATAGCCATTCCATTAGATGCAAGAAATATATAGACAATAAAAGAATTAGTGTGATAGCATAAGAGAATATCTGCAAAAAATGAAGAAATATAGGGAATATCAGAGGACCATGATGCCTGGACAAATTAAGTATAAAGAGATTAACCTTTTCTTCTTTTTTCAAAAAATACAGTAGACTCCCAATTAATCGCGGAATAGGGTGGCATGGTAACCGCAGATAAGCAAATTCACGGATAATCCAAATTAGGTAAAAACGATAAATTGTATGTGCAATAGCTTTAAAAAAAAAAACATTCGCATGCACTACGATAACAATGTATGCAAAAAAAAAAAAAAAAACATGTAAAAGCTAGAAAAGTATCGCTCATTATTAAAAACAGATTGCACATATATGCAAGCAAATCGTGTGAGCAGATTAACTGAACAATCATGCTAGAATATAGGGGAGGGGAATTTTTTCAAGACTGTTCCGGTCACTCGTTTACATACGTAAGGAGTATAGATATAATCACCAGTAAGTAATGAATATCTAAAGCAGTTAATGGAGTAGATCTAAAAATCAAGTTTCAACAAGTCAGGTTCAGAAAGGTTACCTTGAAAGGTTTGATGTCATTAGAAGGGAGTCAAAAGAAAGCAATTGGAGTATCTAAAAATAAATTTTGCACTGAATGTGCATTTTAACTAAACATATACCACATTCAGTTAATCATCACCAATTTTTATTATTTTTCTTTTAAAGTGTGAAAGACCACAGATAAACCGCCCTGCAGATAAGAGGCTCGTGGATAATCTGGAGTTTACTGTAGTTACTTCCCATGGCCATAAATCAGGTGAAATTAAAACTATAATGTAACATCTAATGCTATAAAACTTCCATATAATTAAACACTTAATACAAACTGAATCATTGGACATCATAATTACAAAATGACCTTATCAGTGTGGCTAACCTTGGAGAAACAATTGGAGGAGCATTTTGAAATTTTGTGGAGCAGCTGGGTATATTCTATAAAAATCACTAAAAAACTAAACCCAATCTTAAAACTTTTTGAGTTTTGATGGTCATTTTAAGCACTAGCATAAAAATGATTATTTTTAAATTGATAAAAAGGTTTTAAACACTATGTCATGATTTGAGAATATAAGCATCTTTAATTTCCTATATTTACATCTGTCGTAATAAAATAGCACAGTATAATTAAAATAAATTTGAATTTATTAAGAACTTCAAGAGCTGTATTTTTGGTAAGCCTGATAAGCATTAAAGCTAGATTTGAAGAATGATGCTGACTTAAATGAACTTGGATGGAATAAGATAAACATTTTTGAATGGGCGTGACAGTCTTCATAAAAAAATAAAATAAATAAATAAAGTATAAGAAGGGTTGAATATATTAGTCTACAAAAAGGTATTAATGTCTAAGCAGTAGAATGGCATAGCAGATAAAAATGAGAGAGCTACAAAAGCGGATGCAATCTGATTTTAAAAGCTACATCTAACGATTGCACCTACCATCGCCATCTCATCGTCACTCTCCAGCATTTCCCCCTCCACTCCTATTTCACTCTCTTCCCCAACAGCAAAATGTTCCTTACTTCTTTCTACTCAAGAAAGAACGTGTGCCTCAGTAAGAATCCTGATGAGAAGGTCGGGGCAGAAGGGAGGTGAGGGGGTATTTGCACAATCGCTAGAAAGTGGCAGTGAAATGGCAGTGGCAAAACAATGAGCATACAAGTCCTAAGCAAAAAATGAAATACATACAAGAAAGGTTGAAATTAGTCTACAAAAAGTTATAAAGGTGATAGGATGGCATAGTAGACAAAAATGAGAGAAGTGTTATGGAAGCGGAGCAATCTGATTTCGAAATGCATTAATGCTGACGCTTTCTATGTCATTCTCAAGTCTTTTTTCCTCCCCACCCACGAAACGAAGTTCCTTTCTTCTTTCTACCTTAGAAAGAACACGTGAGTCAGCAAAAATCCTGACGGGAAGAACGAGATTGTGATCCACTTGAAAATGTTCTGTGGCCGGAAAATGAAAAAAATACAAAAAGCGGAAAAGTGCGCGGATTCGCTGAAGATTTTCATCCTCGTAATTTTATCCTGGTTATTCCTTTTCTTGAAATGAATGAATTTGTTAACATTATAATATAACTATTATTTTTCAGCTACTCATGAACTCTTAAATTAAGCAAAATGCACTCTTATAGAGTAAGAAGAGTTCAGAATTTTGATAACTTCTAATGAGTTTTTAGTCAAAAAGTGAACTAAATGATAGGGACAAAAAAAAAAAACAATAACTTACTTGTATGAGTTTTATAACTGCTAAAGTACGAACAGCTTTCAAAATATTTATGCAATGCGGCAATACTTCTTCTCTTCGCTCTAGGAGTGCAGTACTGGTAGCTGTGATGACTAAGAGTACTTTAAGAAGATATGGGAGCAGTTCAGGTACAAGATTTCCCAGATGTTTCAATATCAAACCTAAGGAATTCAGTACACTAAAAAAAATATATTTTATTAATGGTTTTCATTATAATCACGTAATTCAATTAAACTTAAAAGAGTTAAACTAAGGTATTCAAAAGATTTCCCTTAGTAAGAACTGAAACACAGTAAGCAGTTTAAAACAAGTGAAGCATATTATTTTTTAACATGTTATTTAGAAAAGAATAAATATTTGAGGTGTGAGCATCGGGCAGAAAAAGGTTGAGTACCACTGATATAGCCAAGCTCCAATAAATTTGGCCAACAGATTATCATTTACACCCCAAATACATTTTTAGATTAACTAACATATAAAAAATCAATACGTAGCTGGAAACATTCCGATAAATACAATCCAAGACTTGTTAAAAAAAAACAATGCAAATAGAAAAATTAAAATGCAAAATATACCTATGTTGTCTACGTAGAGGCACAACAAAGGACAAATCACAGCTTTGTCGAATATTTTTCACAGACACAAGCGTTGATTCTAAAATGACAAAAACAAATTATAAATACTTTGAAAAAAGAAGGACATTCAAAGTGCCAGAAAAGTTTTCTTCAATAATATTTATCAATAAAAATAAAAACAAGTTATACCATAGATGAAATTCAGAAAAGAATTAAAAAAAAAAATCGTGAGCTGAAATTAAAGAACATAGCTGTTTTACTGATTATTACAGTCAGTATTTAGTTTACGGTCATTCCATTCTCATGTGTCTACTAAGTTTGGCAGCTGATGTGTTATTTAAATAAATAATAATAAATATCCACACAAATAATTGATGATTTTTTTAGATCATAAGATAAGCTGTTTAAATTGAAATCCGAGCATTGTTACTTAAGTGCAAGATGAAATTATCTTCAACCTAGTAATCATCAAAAAATTCAAAGAGGTGCATATGTTTTAAATTATAGATAACAACTTGTTCAAAACAACTTTCTCTTTTATGCTGCTCCCTCCACTGCGGTCAAATGTTACAGAAGGCACATATTTGAACTAATCTGTAGTAGGCTGTTAAATTACAACATTATTACTACACAAATACGTATTTGTTTTATATGTAAAAAGAGTATTACAACAAAAGTACTGTGGTAAGTAAAAAAACATTAAATAAATATTTGCAACTTTATTTCTCCATTGGAGGCTTGATGAATTTTTTTTTTTTTTTTTTTGATGATAGACACCAATCAACAGGACTTTGAAAGCAGGAGTTTACAAAATATAAAAACAAATAGCAATAAATAAGATAAACAAGATAAATATATGGCTAAGAAAATGTTCAATACTTTTTGATTTTCTACATGAATAGGGAATGTATTGAGAAGACGTTTTACTTTCAAATAATTTTGAATAGTTTATTTACCAAAATTTTTTCTTTTTTCCTTTTTTCAGGTCATTTTGTGAAAATAAGTTTCTATAATTTTTGAAACTAATTAGAAATTTAATTTCCAAGCAACATAAATTAACATAGTTTTCAATATTATGATCTTAATTAAGAGACGATTTTTTTTTTTAAAAAGCAAGCTTAATAACAATAATAAATATAATAAAAGTAATAAGGAAAATAATGACCTTTTAAGAGTTCTTTGAAAGGCAAAAATACCAGATCAAAAAACATAATCAATTCTTCTGCCTTGCAACCAGCTAAAAATCGAAGAACTAAAGACCTCCTAGTATTAGCTTGTGATTTCCCAGTAGTATTGTTGCCTGTTTTATGAAGCATTTTCCCATAAAGTATTCTAAAAGAGAGAACAAATTAACAACTACATACAATACAGTAAGCATATTTTATTTCAAGGGCACATAAATCTACAAATTTTATCCATCTCACATCTGAAATGCTTTTCTTAATTATTTAATAAAATTATAACCTTTAATAAGTTACTTGAAACTATCAAAGAAATTAAAACTTAAAAAATGAGCTTTTTTTAACTATAAAATGAAAACTAAACAATACATTGAGAAACGGAAAATACGTGCCTTCTAAATAGATTAAACAAAAATAAATAAATAAATAAAACCTAGAATAAAGCATTAAAATCAATTTAATGGTTTACATCCAAAATAAATTTTTTTTATTTATGTGTGTGAAAAATAATAGACTTCAAGGTTTACTTCTGCTCTTGAAGCAAGTTTCAATATTTACATTGAAAAAAAAAAAAACGAATTCATAAATAAATAAGCAGAAAGCTGTGGTGCTAGATCTAGGGAGAGCAAGCTGAGGTCCTGTCCATCAGTGACAACTTCTAGAAAGTGAAATTCACCTTAACTCTGCGTTTTTTTTTTTGGTCAAACGATACCAATTTTTCTGTGTATTTGACAATCAAAATATTTGAAAAATGTCATCCATTTCAGAAAGTGACATGTTTATGAGATATTACTCAATTTTGCATCTATTAGTTGACACAGTGCTTCTTACATACACATACAAATTACTGATCATTTTAAGCTGATAGTTCTGTAATATTAATACAATAAGAAAAAAAATAAATAAAAGTTTATTTATTATAAGCATTTTTTAACACTGCAAATACACGATAAATGGAAACATTTTTATTATTATAATTATTATTTCTTCTATGCTTACCTCATTAAAACGGCAAGTACATCTATTCTGTGCTCCTCTAGGATAATATTATTCTCAGTATCTAAACTGAACAGTACAACCTCTGTCTTGAAAGTTTTGTTGTCTAATATTCGGTAGAAATTTTCTCTGCAAAACCACAAAAGAATAAAGCAAGATAAATATAATGCTTTACATTAACTTTATACAGGGTGTTCTGTTTTAACCTGCAAGACCTTTATTTTCGCAACTCTTAGTCCTAGATGCATACTTCCAATTACAAAAATATTCAAAAATCAGATGCAGAGTTAAGATATTGAAAATTTGAAGCAAAACTAAAAATGAGCCAAAAAATACAAAATTTAACTTTTTATATGGGCCCCAGGTTCTCTAACTAATATTTACAGAAATAATCTCCATTAAAAACTATTATTGACACAAAAAACTTGACATTTGAGTGACCAAAACTGAAGGAGATATTTGAGTTTAAAGTTTTAAGGGACCATATAAAAGATGAGATAGGAATTAATCTCCCTTTCAGAGGAATGTCAGGTTGTCGAAGTAAATAAAATAAGTATTGATATTTTTCTTTGCTATTCCAAAATAAATGTAAATTTTATGCCATGATATGAAAAAAAACACTACAAAACCTCAAACAATTTTAAAAATCGCACTATACGCACACATATAATTTTAAACCCTTGTAAACCACTATTTTCCCCAAAAGGTGTTATTGATGGCGAGTGTAAAGTAGTGCATGTCACAAAATGCTGCATTTCATAGCTCGATGAATATTGGTCGTACTAATGTCAAACTTTTTCTGCTGGAATAATTTTCCAATGGAGAAAATTTCCCTAAATATAAGGGGATATGGGGCTCGTATAAAAAGTTAAACTTTGTATTTTTTGACTTATTTTTCTTTTTACTTCAAACTTTCAATATCTTAGCTCTTCATCTAATTTTGAACATTTTTGCAATTGAAAGTATACATCTAGGACAAACGGTTGTGAAAATAAAGGTTAAAATGGAACACACTGTAGATAGTTATATAAAAATACATGACAATAATAAAAATAGTAAAATAATTTTCAAAATTGCCCAAACTTACTTGTAGGGAGTCAAATACTTGTAGTTGTAAGTCATGAGGCAGTCAAAAGAAAGTTTTTGAATAACTGGATCAGGATAACTTAATAACTGAAAGAAATAATAAAGCAATATAAGTTCAGCAATCCTTTGGGCAGTAATCCCAATTATCGACTAATTTTATTAAGTAAATTGTTAATCAGTAACTGTAAACTACAGTAGAGTGCTGCTAATTCCAGGCAGCAGCCAGGGGCAGCTCTAGCGTCGTACAAACCGGACCCCTGTCGGGGGCGGCACATTTTAAGGGAGGCATTTTGGTTTGAATGTCTAAAACATTTTTAATTAGGGATAAACTTGTACAAAAGTATTTTGCAAACATAATTCCTTTTTTTGTAGCTTTTGGAAATCTTAAAAGTACGTCAACGTTGTTGGTCTTTTTGTTCTCCTATGCTTAATTGTACCGTAAATGCTGTCGCCAACGTCAGAGTCATGTATCTAGTTGCAAAGCGAGACAGAATGGGTCAGGTTCCATTCCCATCTGAAACCTCCGCCTCATTCTAGGCCCTAGGCCATGTGTTTTACAGCCCTATTGTCCATGCCGCTTTCTTCTTGTCAATTGTTTCGTATACTGATCAGGGTCTTAGGGTACTGATGATTAGACAAGGGGAGGGAAAAGCCTTAATGAGCAAGCTTTTGGCATTGTTCTGGAAGAACTGTAGCATTTCTGGAGGAGCTGTAGTATTTCTCTTTCGTACCACTAAAAACGAAAAAAAAAAAAAAGACGTGTGCCACTGTCACGGCCATCCCTTACATGAAATAGTTTCTTCTCTTTGAGTATTGAGTTGATTGTGTTCCTCGACAAATTAACCAGACACTCGAGCAGAGAATTTTTAACTAATAAAGTGATTTTTGAAAGCCTGCTCTGCATCTTTTTAGTCCTAGTTGAAGAACTGAATATGATTTGTTACTATTGCAATTTAGCTCAAATATTGTTGCCATCAGTGCCAAGAATATAAATATATATTTTACAGGAAAGGAATCTTTTTGAAGTAAGTTTTATGTTTTTAAATACTTATTCGTTTCTGCTTTCTTGTGGATTTATGAGGTTGAATAATATTATAGTTATTATTCACATACGTCCAGAAGGTCCAGAGGACATACGGTCCGGCGTACATAAGTTTCATGGCTAGAAGGTCCCGATGTTGCACACCTAGGAGATGAGTTCAAGTTGTCGTCTGAACAGGTTGGGCATAAGGTCCGGATTTTGAAGTTAGACCTTTGTCTCCAACAAATTTTGTCAAATATTAAATTGATTTAAAATTGATTTAGTGACTCGACAGGCAATTTCTCCCAAAACGTGTGCCTCTCATGAGAGCCATATTTTATCTCAGGGGCGCTGTGGGAAATTGCAATAGCAAGGGCACCCCCCCCCTAAATATTGTGAAGACCCCCAAAAAAGAGAAAAATACCCCTTAAAATTACCCCCCTAAAAATTCCAACGACGCAGTCTGCCCCATGACCCTTTCTAGGTGGGCACCCCTGGCAATAGCGTAGCAAGAAATTATTATTTACAATGTTTTAAATAACTATGCATTTTTGGTGGTCCAGTTTTGGACATTCTGCAGTCCGGACTTGAATCGCGCGCAGGGCTCTCCCTCCCCCCAGAGGGCTGAATATAATATTTTTTCAAAAATATTCTATATTATTATAGGGCAGACACAAACGCTACTCGGGAAAACAAAGTAATTTTAAAAGAAAAAAATATAGAATGTTGTGAAAAATCTTAAATTTCATTTTTAAAAGAACCTTAAAATTATCTTTTTTGATAGTTACAAATTATTGCTCAGTTAATCATGTCCCACACTTCATATTTCTTTCATCCTCACCTCTCCTTTCCTTTTTTATTTTCTCTAGACGGTTCAAAGATAAGAAAATCCTTAAAATGCTACGATTTGGAAGCCTCCTTCCTCAGCCAAAGCCATTGTAAGACATTTCAAATCTTGTTTCCAAGGGTTCAATTTTGCTACATTTCCAGGTGAAGAACTACTTAACACCTCACCTTCTAACAACATGGAAACTTGTTTAAGACTGCTTTTTGGAGCTACAATTTTGTTGCAAAAATTGCAGAGCCCCCTAATGTTACCAAATCTGATGTACAGTCATGTTAAGGCTTCTATTTCGGAAAACTCAGGACAAAGGCCTCGTGCCGCAAACCCTTCCTTCTAACATCACCCATTTCGTCAAAAAATGGATTTTTTGAAATGACAATTTGTTGATATGCTTAGCACGCAGTACTCTTTTCATAAAGTGAGAAGATGTATGAAATCTGAAAATGAAAAAAATATATTTTCACAAAATTAAATTGAGACCTTTAAACCATCAACCTAGTACCTGAATATCTCTTAAAAACTTCGCTTTTTAGAAATTCTATTTCGAATTTTTTTCGGAGGGAGAACCAAAGAGCCTCCCGTCCCATAATCATCAAAGTTTGTCGGTAACTGCGTTTTGAACTTTAATGACGAAAAATTGGGATGAGAGGTGATTGATCATAAAAATAAAAAAATATCCAAAACAGCACCGAAGCTCCATCCCTCACTTTAAAGTCAACACATATCGCCTATAATCGTGTCTTAAAGACTTCAGTTTCTCAAAATTTCCTCAGAAGGCCCTCTGAAACTTTCCATCGTCTAAAACAGCGCTCTTAGGACTAAAATTTCAAAATTTTCTCTGGGGGAGATCCCCTGGTCCCCCCTCCTGTAGGAAATTTTAAGTGTACTCCTCCCTTGGCTTAAAAATATTTTCTGGTTGTGCCACTGTTGGACAGTGTAGGTAGCTGCAGCCGTACTTAGGACCGACAAATTAATGAATACGTGAAAACAACGGTGAAACAACTGCTTTCAATCACAACCATTTCAGGGGGGGGCACTGGGGGGAGAGGTTTTAAATTTTGGAAGAACGTTTTACATTAAAAAGATAGAATTACCACAAGGAAGGGAAAAAAACTATATTTGTAACGAAAAATGAAAACATGTAATATTTGAACATTTTTTTTTTGTTTACCATGGGGAGGAGTGGCACTTTTGCAGTTTTGTCTGGGGTGGCAAAACTGCTACAGCCTGACCTGCAGCAGCATGATTTTGAGAAAAAAGATAGTATTCTTAAATACTATTTTTTTCCCTCTTACAAGAGAATAAAAAATAAAGAAATTCAAAAGTGGACTGCCAGAGATTTAACACAAGATGATTTCTTAAAAAATAGAATAACAATGCAGAAAGTGTGGTTATTAGAAAAAAAAGGGCTTCCTTGATGTGATTTTATAAACCTTTTAAAATTACAAAACTGTGTGCTTTTTTTAAAAAAAATTTCTTTCGAATTTTAATTGTGTAACAAAAATGACACATTTCTTTTCAATTTTATTATTTAGTCCACATAAATTGAGTTTACAGTAATCCAAGTTGGTATCGGTTCTTATTAGCTTGGACTATCGGAACTCGACGGCACTTGTAAATGCAGTCACATTTACAAGTCTTATAGTGTGACACCTCTTATATGTTTTAATTTTATTTGGTGGGGGGAGGGGGGGCAGGGTGCCTTGTTCAGATAATGTATATTTTGCCAAATTTTACATTACATGGCCATTTCGTTATCTCTATTTCTCCTATAACGTCACTACGGAAAAGTTATCTTAAAGAGAAGTGACAACTCATTTCAAGCATCCCTTAGTGAAAGGATAGACCAAAAACTTCAACTCATTACTCAGACACATGCCTTCAAAGCACTAAATTTTGGAGGTTTTTTTCTTTGTTTGCATCAAAAACATTAGATGAATATCATAAAACTGTTACTGATCTACCAAGAGTGGTATTAACAACAAGTAAAGTGAAGCAAATTAGTCCTTTAAATGATGAAAAATATTTCTAGCTTTTATATAACTATACTTTTTCTGTATTTTGCATTTAAATACTGCAATAAGTAGCTATACATTCATCTTTACTAATAATAAAGCTCAATGTTTGTCTGTGTTGGGCAATTCAAACTGATAGCTCAATCAAAACCCGAAGTTCAAAGAACTAAAAGCAGGTTTTAAGCAAGCAAACCCAACTGAAAATTTGTGGAATGATCTGCTTGGGAAGAAAGGACATACAGACACATATTTAACAATTAAATAAACATTTTATTAAACAATAAATATGTCAAAACATGGAAATAATAACAAGTGTAAATAAAATTCACATTCCCCAACAATTGAATACCCCCCCCCCCCAAAAAAAAATATCAGTAGGAAACATTTCTTAAAAATAGTATCGTTTAAAGTTCCAGTAAAATTTATATGACTAGATTAATATAAGTATAACCTTGAGTCCAATGCCATAAACAGAATAGTTCATACGAACGAGTTAAAAAGTTCATACCAAACAAGCTATTCCTTCCTTAAAAGTTGGCACAACATGTGAGGGCGCGATCCACCAATTTGGATCCCATATCAAAATTGTCCGTGACCATTTCATGCCACCATGCTGAATTCAGAAAATAAACCTGTCCTCCTAGACAACAGGAACCATCCATCCATCTAACGGACATCCAATCCAGCTCTCGAGCGTGGACCTTCAATGGTCCTGTTTGTTAGGCCTTTTCACAGCAAAAAAAAAACAACTTGATTTAAACTCTCAATTTTAGAGAGAAAAATCCCTCACTTAAAAACTCATCTCAAGGCAACAACTGGAACATGCCCGCATTTCTAGCTGGGCTCAACGACAAAACTTCCTACATCATTTAAAAAGAATCCACTATACTACGTGGAACTCCGGAGCACACAGCTCCCAGGCACAATCTCAGCACCTCAGAAAAACATTGGACTGCAGCCACAACATATTAAAACAAGAGGTGAAACAGTAAGAGAATGATTGATTGAGAGTTCACACTTAAAAAGCATTCCCTATCTCCCTATGCGATGGCGTGACGTATATCAAAAAGCATGCATAAATTACATTGAGGAAACAACTCAACACAGTTTACAGTTTAAAACTAAATTCTTTAAAATTGTTTCCCACATGCATACAGCAAGAATCTACTTAACATCTTTCTTATGACGTCACATCATCGTGGCGGGTCAACAAACGCATGCAGGGAATATTGGCTCTGGGAAACGATTCGAGCGCCGGTAAAATAACGGGATGACATTCCAAGTTCGAAAAAAAGAAGGAAGTAAGTTCTGGAAACTTTTCTAATCCTTCTAAAACTTTAGGAATTTCTCCAAGAAAAAAAATAATGGCTCTAGGCCAACAGTCTGGATATCTGCGACGTGCCTAGCGCCTAACAGTTCGACTGATTTTCATGAAATTTCATAAAAAATTAGTTTGTAGCATGAGGGTGAGCACCTCAAAGCGATTTTTCAAGAATTTGTTTTTATTCTGTTTCTATTTCAATTTTAAGCTCCCATTAGCAAAATTAATTCAGCTGCAGCAATAACGAGCGAATTGCCATAACGTGGATGAGCAAATTAACATTACATATTGGCGAGAAATTCATCATCCATTATTTATAAATATACAGGCAAACCAAATGACCTTTTAATTTTCTACTACGGGCTAAGCCGTGCGAGTACCGCTGGTAATTAAATAAAATGAATGAATAAATCTAATAGTATATATTTTTTCTTTTAAACAATTATTGTACATAATATTATGGTTTTAATTTTAGTAAAAATGAACTTGTTAGTAGGGGAGACTTAGAACTAAACTTTCCAATCCGAACACTTTTCAAGGAGGGTATATGATAAATTTTGGCGGATACCCCACATTGAATTTCAGCCATTAGTAAATTTTTAAGAATATTTTTAAAAAAGGTACCTAGGAGTAGTAGATGTCTGTTTGATGTTCAATGGCTCCTTTGTTTATAAGGTAGAATACTACATAAGTTGGAGACAGATATTTGTTCAAATAAAATCTACTTTAGACAACTTTATTTCACTATTGTAAATTAAATGACAATATTACTCCATTGAGTAGTGTCACTCTATAATAACAATATGAAAAAATAACATAAACTTACTTCTTTGTAAAGTTTTTGAAGTTCCTCAGTTTTGTAAATTGCTTTAGGATTCCTGAATTTTGTAAACACAGATAAATATGCAGCAAGAGTTCTAAACATAATGGAAAAAAACCAAAAAACATAACTATAGCATAATTCACAAAATTTTAAAGAATAAAAACTCTACATAGAAAAATCATACAGGCATACATAAAGCAGCAGCAAATAATGAAAACAAGCTTATTTATGTAGAAAAGAGGAACAAGCACATTAACTTGTGGATGTTGCAGCAAAAGTTTAGTGACACTAAAATCCTTTTACAATCTAAACAACTTACAATACATGATAAAAGATATTAGATTTAAAAACTTAATATGCATAAAACTGTATAAGGGTCATTTCACGTCAAATCGCCTAATGCCATGTGCCGTCATGTCCCCGGTAGCAGAAACTGCGAGACGCGAGACGTGTGTCGCAGATTTTTCAGCAGCCTGCAGATAATTTTACCAAAAAAAGAAAGAAAGAAAGAAAAAAAATTAATAAATAAAAGAAAAAAAAAAAAAAAGAAATACACCTTGGCAAAAAGATCGTTCGGAGTTCGTTTTTTCACCGGAAAAGCAATGGATGCTTCAGCATTTCATCTAGAAACATAGTCGCCATATTTGGTCATTCATAAGATCAAAGTAGATAAGATGCTTAAGTGCCTACATTTTCCAAAACAAAGGACAATTGGATGTTTCATTTAACTGCAAACTAAAAAAATGACTTAAAATGTGCAGCATTTTTTTTGCTTTGGATTTTTTAAAATAGTTTTCTTGAGAAATGAAAAATTTTATATTTAAAATTTCACCTTATCCTCATTGTTTTGGACTCAAAAGCGCTAAAAACTTTTCAACTTAAGTGTAGTCTCATGAGAATTTTTATTTTTAAATTATTTTTAGCAACAAATTCAGTAATTAAGATCTTAGTTTTTGGCGTAGTCGCCATGTTTGGTCATTCCCAAGCTACGTTTTCATAAACGGAATTAGATGTTGATTGCAATTCATGCTGTTGAAAATTGTGCAAAATGTGCCATTTTGTTCGGATAATTCTTAATTATAGTTTTGAAAAGTGCAAAACTTTATCTTTACAATATTATCCTATGTTCATTGTTTTAGAGGCATATGTGCTAAAATCTGACTATTTCAATCTACTTAATTTCTACTTGAATCTCTCTCTATTACTACTTTACAAATTAAAAAATCTATTTATAATCATTGAATTTTTCGCGTAGACGCCATGTTTGGTCATTCGCACTTGCCTAAGTTCCCAAAAAAAGAATTGGATCAAGTTTTGATCTGTTTGCTTCAATACAAACTATTCAAGGTAACAAGAAATCATGTTTTTTTTTTTTTAATTATTTTTATGAAACATGAATTATTATCTGCACAATTGTATTTGATCCTCATTGCTTTGGAAGCTCTGCAATAAACTAAAACATTCATCTAAAATGCAGTTTCCTGCCAATTTCTCATTCACTAATTTATTTATTTATTCATTTTTTGAAAAAAAAATTCAAAAATCTATTTCAACTTGAATTTTCCACATTTAAATAAATATGAATTGAATAATTGTTTTTCATAGTGTGCAGAGTTCTATTTATTTTTATGGAAGTAGTGAATCCCCCCCCCCCCTCCCCCAACCCTTTTTATACTTTAAAACTCGGCGACGGTGGGGGCCACCAAGTTTTTCGTGTCTAGTGGCCACTGGCCAGTTGGAACATATCTGAATCTTGACCTTTCAAGGGACTTGTGTATTTTATGAAAACAGAACTAATAATAATGCTGCAGATTATTTTCAACTGCCCAAAATAGTGTCGCAGACTGGCTAGAAAGTTTCTGCTACTGGGGTCATGTCTCAGATTTTGTCCGTTATTTTTTTACAAATAGATATCTATGAGAAAAGCCCAAATTAATTTTATAATTTGAAGAACAGTACAAAAAATGTTTCTAATGGCATTATTTAGCTTTTTGTTTTGACAGTAAAAGATGGAAAGAAAAAAAAAGAATAGTTACTATTGAAAAGTTTTCGTGGCCTGAACCTGTTTGGATTACGTAACACCTGAAAATGATCTTCCGCTCTTACAATACTCATGGAATACACATCATTCTTCTTTCACTTTGAAAGTTAATCAATCCATAGCTTTCGTTGATTATAAAATGTGAAATGAAAGGCATGCTTGTGTGGACGGCATCATTTTATAAAAATTTGCTATTTCCTTTGTATCAGAAGATGGAAAATTCAGAATTTCTATCAATAACTTTCAAAGAGGCTTTAAAATATACTTCAAACTGCAAAAATAATCTTTTTCAGAGAAATCTAGAGTTGTGGAGTACTTACTGTAAGGGTGGAAGTTCATTGTCTGGTGTAACGTAATACAAACAAGTTTATGCTAAGAAAAATTTTCAACAGTAATTTTTTTTTTTCCCATCCTTTAATGTCAATAATAATAATAATAATAATTCCATTAAAAATATTTTTATACTATTCTTCAAATTGTTCTTAATATTTAGTACACTTTCAAAAGTGTTGTTTTTATTTATCTATTTATTTTTGCGAAGTTTGAACGGAGGTTTTTGCACAATTCTTTTCTAAAGTAAACAACTTTTTAGTGATTAACTATTGATACAAATCCTTTGAGAGTCCAGTATTAATTGTTCTGAAAAGTTTTTGGCCTTTTTTAAGTTTAAAAGGGATTTAAAGTAATAGAAAACAACCTTTATTTTCTGCAAAACAAACTTCATTTTTTTAATTTCAAACCAACAAAAAACACCCTTTTCATTTTTTCTAAGTAGTAAGAAAATGATTTAAATATGCTACAAAAAAAAAAAAAAAAAGATGCAGATCGTAGTAGGTACTTAGATATAACTTATTTAATCTCCCAATTGAAAAAACATAAAAACTGACTTAAGATAAAGAGTGGCAACACCTAACTGTTCATAGAATACTTTCAGTCGCTCACACTGAAAGAGAAAAATATTAGCTTGAAATTGATACTAAATTCAGCTTAATTGGTTGAAAAATAAAGAAATTAGAGAGATTTTCTGAATTCATGCCAAAAGGGCGACTCCAAAAAATGATCAAAAATCGAATTTTTGAAAAAATTTTCCAAAGCGTAATTTTTATTCATAAAATCTAAAAAAATCAATTTGGGCTTTTCCCATAGATAACTATTTGTAAAAAATAATGAAAAAAATCGGAGACATGACGACACGGCCGACTATTTAATTTAAGCAATTTGACGTGGAATGATCCATAAGTAAAATAAAACTCGGTGCTGTTTTTTGATGAATAAAGTCTTTGTTATACTACTTCAACAAAATTATTGATTAAAAGCCATTTTGAAATAATATAATGTATTAATTCTTTACTTCAACAAAATTATTGATTAAAAGCCATTTTAAAATAATATAATGTATTAATTCTTTCTCCCAAATCCTACATTAAATTAGTAAGAGCTATATTCAGGGTTCGCGTTTACGCGCTATAGCGGGTTTTTTACGCAAATTTGCGGGAAACGGACGCAACTTCCGCGAAAATTCGGGTCCTGGGGACCCAGAACACCCAAAAGATAAAAGCCAGAAGAAAAAAAAATGGGGAAAATGCTGAAGATCTATCTAGTGAATGCTTTTAAACAACCAGGAGAATCAATAGAAAAGGATTAAAATGACCCTATTTCTTTATCAGCTATTCAAACACACCCCCTACTGTTGATCAGTCAATGGAATTTTAGTGATAAGACTGGAGCTTACAGTGACCTCCTGGGCAGAGCTCAGGGAGCAAAATATTGCATGTTCATAAACATCCCATTGTACTGTATTCTAAGAATAAGTTCTCCCTCAACTTTTATCTTAGGAAATTCCTAAAAACAGCAATAAAGACTAAACGTAAGAGTGGTTTCAATGCAATCTTCAGGATTAATACAGGACAACTCTAAAGTTAACGCTTGGATATTTTGCATTCATCTAACCAGAATGACTTTTGAAAATCATTATCTTGCATCCTCAATAAAAGCAGGGGTGAAAAAAAATGGCGAACATTTTCCCGATCGCGCTAAACACAAAGTTCTGAACTTCACATTTTTCTTGTGAAATTGCTTATGAATACTTGAATTTTACACAAAAGCACTTGGATCATGTTCACTTTCTAGTAATTCACCTATTTCTGATGGGCTATTTTTATTTGGACTTGCAAATTTTCAATTAAAATCACGCCATTTTGAAAATGGCGAGATTTTAAAAATAACACGAAAGCCAACACAGATGTTTTGAAATAGTCAAAATGAAGTCAAATATACTAATTTAAGATTGCAAATGAGCAATTTTCATACTCATGTCAGAAAATGTTTCGTTTTTGCGATCACCATTTTTGCGTTGGGTTAATTCGCTTGCAAATTTTTTCTATTTCTAATAAATTGCCAATGATATTTGATAATTCATGGAGGGGGGCTGTTCGCTTTTTTACACCTAGGAATTTTTTTATAAAAGTAAAGGTTAAGGGAGTGCTTTCTGCTTGATCAATCAAGGGCATTTGTTTTTTGTTTCATGGTAAAATCCAACTTTAAAGTAAATTTTGAGTTTATCTTATTGTATTTGATTAAATAGTTTCTCAAATAACTAAGTCTTGCAAGTGTATTATTTGAAAATATGATAATCACAGAAAAAAGGACGAAATTAACCAATTTAATTTATTTCATACCTTTAAATAACTATGTGGATAGTTTCTTTTCCCTAAGTATAAATAGTTGTATATTATTTGTTTATAAGCTAAGATTTCCTGTTTAAAATTTAAGGGACTCATTTTTTCCACCAAAGGACCCCAAATCTATTTCATTAATGGGTCCCTGGGACCCAGGTTACGGATAGTTGAGCGCGAACACTGTATATTTGTTATAAAATTTTGGTGTTCAGCAGGGGTGACCACCTTTGGGGAGGGGGGGGGTCATGGCGCAGACTGCAGCAATGAAATTTTTAGGGGTATTTTTCTCATTTGGGAAGGGGTGGGGCTTTTGCTTTCGGGGGTCTTTGCATATTAAGGGAGGGGGGTGATCTTTTGATCTTAGAGGTGGGCACCCCTGTGGTCGTCTCATGACATGAACAGAAATGAAGCTGTTCACATGATATTGCCAAACAAAGAAATGGAACAATGCTTTGATATCCTTTGAAGGGCCATTCAACGTAACACAGCAGGACATTTGGAGTAGTTTTGTCAGTATATTTTGTTTTATAAATACAAATAAAACAAGCTAAAAATTTTATTTTTGATAACAACAGCAAGGATTCGTCATAAGAATTACGTAGAACATTGAAAGTTATCGTTTTTAAGTAAACTAATTGAAGAATATGCAATAAAATGCACGTGACAATAGCATGTTGTTCAATTACTTTCTTTAAACTGAATAACTTTTGATGTTCTACATAGTTCTTATGATGAATCCTTATTGTTGCTATCAAAAATAAAATTTCTAACTTGTTTTATCTGTATTTATAAAACAAAACATACTGACGAAACTACCCCCGTTCAAATGTCCCATTTTATCACATGGAATAGCCCTGAAGATCTCTTAACATGTTATAAAAACAGTAAATAGTACTCTACCATGTGCAGGTAAAGAGTAGTAACTGTAAATTTTCTTTTTTTTTTTTTGCATTTTTGTCATTTATTTTATGTTATCTTTATTGTACAAGTTCGATTATTTGGTTTCCGCTGAAAAAAAGGCGTGAAAAAGACGTCTAATTCCAAGATTTCCCTATTGTTATTATTGAATCTAAAACGCGTTTCTTCAAAACTCATTTCTGCAGATACTGTCGCTTATTTGCACATGGCAGTACTTGTTTCCTATATTTTATCAGGCATAGTGATAAAATACACAGTTCTCTATCACCAGAAGAAGATTTCTTTTTTTTTTTTGGAAGTATGGGCGGAGATGAATATGAAAGTAAATATTGCTGAAAAGATATGCTAATGATAATGGAAATGAAAATTAACTTCATGAAAAACATTAATATACCACAATCAAAAGTACATCAAAATAAAAATAGCAGAACTGAACTTTTCACAGAATTTGATAATAGAATTTTAAAAATTACATCTCTTTATCTTGAATTTCATTTAAGGATAGAGCATGTTTTGCACGACACATATATTTGCTAGTGCTATTGTATGCAGTAAAATTTTTAGGAATGTTTCATGGTACTCACAACTTTTATTCCATTGAGTCACTTTCAACTTAAATGATTATGTATATATCTTTGAAACAATTATCCATTAATGTTACCCTTTCATTCTAACATCTTTACGGTAACTTTAAATCATACATCGTGTTTTGCATGCTCTATGTCTAGGGGGGGGGGGGGGAGGAATGCACCAAATGCTCTATATAACCTCATTTTACTTAAATAAATGTGTGTGGACATAATTCAAAACTTAAAAAAGGAATAAAAATCTATTGCATTTTTGATCAAGAAGAAAATATGAAATAAATAGATAATAAATATTACTTTGACGCATAGTGTTTCCCAGCAAATCTTTTCTGTTTCGAAGACTTTTGAACAACATATTCTGAAAAAACTTCTCCATACTCCTCATCTTCATCACTATTTTCATTTTCAACATCACTATCATCGGAAACTCCTTTGGTTTCTCGAGGATTCTGCTCTTCGCTTTCCTGCACCATTTCTGATTGTTGATCAACCGATTCATTCAACAGAGATTCATCAACTTCAGAGCTTTCCCCAATGTTCAAATTTGATCTTTGATCTACTGAATCGTTCAACTGTGAGTCATTAACTTCAGAGCACTCCTCAGAGTCTAACTTTTCTTCAGAATATGTTTCTTCATCCTGTTTACTATTAAAAAAGAGAAAAAATACCAGTTACATTTTTTTTATAGTAATTCTTCAAGCTCAGATTATGATATTAAAAACACAGTGAATAAGAGAAAACACACTATTTCTTACACAAAATCAGTTTTATGAAATAAAAAGAACTCAAATTAAATGAAAATAAATATAACTGGATGGCAGCCATTACTCAAATTTTCGGGGCAGGGGGGGGGGGGTGAAGGGTAATTGAAGGACATAAACTTAAAGTTTATGCACATCAGTCATTGCCACGTTACAGGTAAATGATCGACCAAAGAGTCGACAAATTTATTGAAAAGCAAAAGTAATCCAGTAGATAAACATTAATCATGAAACTAAAAAGAAAATAGATATTAAAAAAAAAAAAAACACTCACACAGCTCATGTTTCAAAAATATTACTATCAAAACACTTTAAAAATGTTATACATTCATTATTAAGCTTTAAAGAATAGAATCTCCTTGAAGAAATGTGAACACACATTGTCAAAAACAAACGTTTTACCCTTCAAAACTTGTGCCATGAGCACAACACTCACATCAAGAAGAAAAAAAGTGTATCTGGTATCCTAAGTCATAGGGGAAGGTGCTGCTCACTCTAGCTTTTCTTTGTAACCTTCCCTTGCTGCCCGAGGTGTTTGCAATGATTAGTCTATCTGCTTGGGGGGAAGGAATGTGCTAGTCTGAGTAGTAGGGGTGTGTTTTTCTTATCAGACGAGTTCTCGTCGAACTTTTTTTCGAATGTGAGTATTTTTCTAATTAAGCAAGTACTCCTGTGATTTGCAATAAACACTTCTTTCAATATTAAACCAGATATGCACCTAAACGAACTAAAATAAATGAACAAATCAATTACATATTACAATTGTTGCATTTAGGGAAAATAGGTGGCGTTTGAAAAATTCTCAGGTTGCTCATTTTGTCGTCAGTTTTGGAGAGTTAAGAAGATTCAGCTTTTGCTTGGAAAGAATATGTGGGAAGCTAGAACTGTAATAGATAAAATGGAGCACAATCCTATTTGGGAATCTGAATTTTGCAGATTCCATTTTGTAAAACTTCTTACATTCTTCTTACTGGAAGAATTCCTTTAATTTTGTTTTCATTTTGAATTGCTTAATCTATTTTTTATACAATCATACTATAGAGCAATTGTTTTTGCAAAGTTGCTGAAAAGTCAAATGAAAATTAACATGTACTTTTGAAGTCTAAAAAATATCAAAAAGTTTTAGCAGAGATAACTTAAACTTAGGCCTGTTATTTCAAAGTTTTCCGGAAGGGTGGGGGACATAGGGTACATACTTCATATATTATTTTTGAAAAACGTAATAAAATACATACATAGATGTATATTTGCACTATGTTTCTGAAATTTAAAAGGAAGGGAGGGTAATTGACCTCCTTCGATCCACTAAAACATGAGCCTGCTTATACATTTCTTTAGTAGTCAGTGAAAGCAGGGTTCATACTCTATTTGCATGAAAAAATTCCATGACTTTTCCAAGACTTTTTCATGACTTCAATGAAAATTTTCATGACCTCGTTACACGAAGAGAATAGCGCTATTAAATCTGAAACTTGGTAAGATTTGGAAATGAGCATTAGCAAAACGTCTATATGAATGCCACAGCCTCATTGAAACATTTACTCGTAGTGGAAAAAATATAAGTGCACACTTAAAAAACTAAACTATTCTTATTTTGTCTTCATCGTGTGAATTTAAGTAAAGTAAAAATGCAGTAAAGCGAATATGATGATGCTTAAATGTCTGATTTTTTTTAACAGGCAAAATGATATTGAGAAGGGACAAAGGTTGAATGAGTCATCATTAAGTTTCAAAAAATTTGCTTCAAAAGTTACTTTTTAGTGTCAACAGTGCCTTTAATCATCCACGTAACTTGACAGCATTTTGGTTCTTTAAAGTAAAGCCACATAGTTTAGTTCTTTATGTTTCTAAACCAGATCTTTTTTGAAAAAAAAAAAAAAAAAACCATTCAGTGATGAATCAATCTTCTGATTCAAAAGTATATTTGTTTTGTTTACAAATTTGCATATTTTCAAATGCATATAAATTATTAGGTTCAGAAATTGCAGAGCACGTTTAATTCCCGACATTGAACGTAGCAGTGGGTCGCATGGATTAGTTTTGCGTGCCGTATGTTGGGCACTACTGTTTTAGAGCATTAGAATTCCTTCTTTTCTGTATTCCATCGCCTGACTTAAGATCTTTATTTTCTAAAACATTCAACAAATTAAGATAAACTCTGATAAATTTAATAATAAAGTTCTTACGAGTGATGGAATCGAACTTGCATGCAATTGAATTACTTTTTTTTTCTTGAGTGGGCGTGGCAAAACTAAGAACGTGAAATTTTACTACTACGGAATATGAAACATAAGAAGTGTTGAAAATAACAGAAGATTCAAAATATGTGATGTCCAGGCAGTAAAATCACATCGCACAAAATGGCAAGCGGTTGCGACAGAAGTGGATGCAATGAAATTTCAAAATTCATATTTGATTTTTGAATTGTTCAATTTTCCACTTTTAATAGCTTTTATGTGCTATACTGTTAAATCACTCAAGATTTCTAATGCTCCTTTAGCTACTGTTCCTTTCTTTGTCCAGGACATTTTTCCATGACTTGAAATAAATTTCCGTGACTTTCAATGAAAATTTCGATTTTCCATGACTTTTCCAGGTCTGAAATTCTGTTATTTTTTTTCCATGACTTTCCAGGATTTCCATGACCCGTACGAACCCTGTGAAAGGTATAAGCAGCGGCGGGGCTTGGGGGGGGGGGGAATTCATCAAAATCTTAAGAAAAACGTGAGTTAAGTTGTAAGACTTGTATCAATTTCCACTTATCTGTGTCAACCTTCTCAAAATTTCCCTAACAAAATTTTCTAATTTGATTCTTTTCTTTAATTTTTTGCTGCCGATAAAAGTCCCTTGGCTTTTACAGGGGCGCCCACCTGGGGGAGGAGGGTTCACCTTCGCTCTAAGGGGGGCACCCCTGGCTTTTAGTTTTTGCCCCCCCCTCCATTTACAAGCCCCAATCTCCGCCACTGGGTATTAAGTAATTATTAAATTCCGTTTTTTGATACAGCCCTCAAGATTTCAATTGGTAAAAACTAAAGATAGTAAAGTTCAAATCAACAACACAACTTACTGCTTTTTTCGTGATTTCTTAGATGATTCTTTACAATTTGATTTCCTTTTCAGAGGTAGATTGAATTTTTTGCTTGCATTTCCAGAATTTTCCTCCAAAGTACTAATATCACAGGCAGAAAGTTCCTTTTTGTTTACAGATTCCGTAGCAGCCATTGATGTGTCAACTTTAACAATTTCACTTCTATAAAAATAAAGCAATTTATTAGAAGCATATTCAATCTCATATTACTGATTTTTTAAAATCGAAACCAATTTATAGATTAACACTCATGCTCAAGAGATAAATGAAAACTTACAAGTAATTTACTTACAGCAAAGCTAAATTTTCCATTCTCAAATATTTTTTTACTAACAAATTTTTGCAATTGTTTTCAAAATTTCTTTTTTAATGTTTAAAAAAAAGAGAAAAAATATTTATTTAACCCTGGGAAAACTCGCATCGGGCCTCTCAGACCCAGTCATTACAAAACTATGCTGCCAAAAATCACCCCTTCAACGGAAATGAATGAGGTCCCCTGTAGCTGTGTTCGAGGTGACTTACATACTGACCACATGCTTTTAAGGAATGTACATTCCCACTTTTCCCCAGAAAATTCCGGTTTGGGCCTCAGAGGCCTGGAGCGAGCGCTCACGCTTTTCATTTCAGATTGTGAATGTAAAGGAAGAGGTTGTGAAATGCGCTATTTAGGCTACGAAGATGAAATGAAGAGGTTGCAGACCTTGTTGGTTGAGGTTTCAACTGATGAGAATTCCCTTAATGAAGATGATGAAGAAGAAGTTGACACAGAGCAGTAAAGCGATTATCAGTAAAACTCAGAAGAAGATTTAGATTCATGCATCATAAAACTTAAACCTTACTTTTTAAAACATACGTTAGAGGCTGTTTATCTATTTATAATTCAGAGTTGAAAACACATTTTTTTTTTCTATTTTGCAAACTTAATTTACTGAAATAACCACTCCGGGCCTACGGAGCTCCCCGCGAGTGTTCGTGTGACGAAAAGTACCGCGAGTTCTCCCGGGTTAAAGTATTTTATTCTATCTTTTCAAAATTGTAGGAAATAATCTATCATTTACCCAATCAGTCGAAATAAATATGGAACAATTGCTTTATTCTTCCTCTCGGCTACATCAGGGAACTGCTCCATAGCTTTCCACAGCAGCAATCGGTGATTCATATAATCAGGGCTTTCTTCACACTTGCAGAACTGAACTACGTTTCTATTAAATTCTGCACCATCTTCGTTTTCATGGACTATTACATTGCAGGTGTCACTGCATCTATTTTCTAGGATGAGAGAAAGACATTAAAATGCCTACACATTTGTAATTTCAGTACATAAAATTGGATAAAACAAAAAGGCACCAAAGATGAGTTTACCACAAATATTAACTACTTTATCCAAATGTTCACCAAAGACTTCCCAAAACAATTCTGTTGTTCCATGAGCATATGATTCTAATACAGACAAGGTTGGATCCCATAATAAACGGAAGTTGACAAGAAGCATGCCAAGTAAGTACTGAATAGCTGCCTGCGAATAAAAATGGAAAATAATACTTTAATACTACAATTTTCATAAAAATCTGAAACCAAAACAGTTTACATAAAGAGATGTAAGCTTGAAGAACTAGTACTGATAAATAAAAGTTTCATTAATCATTCAAGGAAATATTCAGTCTCAAAAATATTACTTTAAGAAGCACTATTGAACACAGAATTGAATAAAATGAGACTTAAGAAAACATAAGCATTGACATTTTAGAGCACTATGACATGAAGCAGGATAATTTTCTCTCTCACAACTTTATATTGCTATAATCAAGAAAATTAAGAAATGAAAAGTTTTTGAATTAAGTAATACGAGAAAACACGGAAAATCACTCTCTTCATTCAAGATAAATGTATTTTTATTAGAAGTTTAGGGGTCGGGGTGGTAATTTCAAAAATTTTAGGACACAATTTTGATAAAATTTCAGAACATTTTTAGGACTGCAAAAATCAAGTTTTTTTTTAAAAAAACTTAAACGCAATTTATAAGCTTGGTTTTCATTATGGATGATAAAACGTTTCAAGTTCAATCTTGAAAACTACAATAAAACTCATTCAATTTTTTATTCAACATAGTAACACATTATGATGTAGAAGTACATACCACATACAAGTTAGGTAAATGTATGTCCAACTGCTTCTGTACTTGCCTTGTTTCATAAAAATGAGTTAGAAAGAATTATGAAAAAATATCCTTAATACAGAGGAATTTTAAGGTAGCGGGCAAGTCCAAAATTTATTATGTACCTACTTAACTTTTATCAGATAATTTGATACTTTTTGCTATCTCAGAATCTTCAAAATTATCCCTGTAAATTATAAATAAATCATTTAAAGATGCAAATGAATATTTTTTTTTAAACGACAAATAAAATAAAAAACCCCTCCGCTTTCGAAATTTTATTTTGGAGTCAATTTGGAACAAAAGCTTTGGGTAGCTTCATCATAATAAATTTGTTTTCAGTAGAAGACGAAAAACAAGGAATTAAAAATACAGCTTGATTTTTCAAGCTACTTGTCAACCTCTTATGTCTTGTCGCATCAACGTGAGACAATACCTGTGAAAATCCTTGATTTTCAATATTAGAAAGATAATGTACAAACAGAACAAAATGCTTAATTCATCCTCTTCTGCATGGCACCATGTGCTGATCTTGTATCCATTTCTGTCTGCTTTTTCCAACCACAAAGAAAATAATTTCATTTCCAGTGGCATTTTAATAAAACAAATTATTTACATTTTTAAAGTTAGTGACTAAATTTAAAAATTACATGTGCAATAAATAATCCAACTTCACTGAACAGAAACATAAAGCAAACTGACTCTTTGTACTGTAAGAATAAACTAATGCTCAAACCACACACAAGATAAGCACTATAAAAATAAATATTACTTCCCACCTGGGAACAAATCATTTAAATTTTGATGCTCTAAATAAATTTTTTGAACTAAGTGTTAATATTTGGATTCTAACTCAACACATTGTAGTTATTTTATTTAAATTAGCTATAATACCTATCGCCCCCTCCCTCTATCTGCCACGGAACTGCAATTTGAGAGAAGGAGGGAAAGAGAACACCCCCTCCTCACATATTTTTCATTTATTTTCAAAGGGGAAAAAATCAAAAACATCTTTGCTGCACAGCTGTTTTTATTTTCTTTATTATTATATTTTTACAAATGTTTTTATATATGTATCAGAAGAGGAATGAATGATTGCAAAAAAGTTATAAAGTATAGATAAAACAAATAGTCCCCCAACCCTCTTCCCCAAAAAAAAAAAAAAAAAAAAAACAGTAGCAGCATAGGTTCTTTTCTGTATCTTTTTTTAGAGAAAATTGCTTAGGGTGTACAAAGTTTATTTTAAGGCATATCATCATGAAAGGTTAAATTTTTAGGTTAAATTTTATTTTTTCTGCATAAATAATGAAAATTTTAGGACAAAATTTAAAATTTTAGGAATTTTAAGACAACTTCTACCTTTGGAAGTTCTAACTGCTGGAATTATAATAAAAGAATGAAATATTATTATTTGGATGTTATGTTTGCCTTTCTCTTTTGCATATGTATGTCTGTGCTACTTTTTGGCTCTTTAGTGTGTTGTGTACGTGCACAAATTTACTTATTCAGCACAAAGGGTAAACAGTAATGTTGAACATTAAACTAAACAGAAGTAGCAGGAATTCATTTTATTATAAATTGTTTCATATATAATATGACAAACTAACCATACCTTAAGATATTCTTTCTTGAGATTCTCATCACAGTCATCAGGTATACTCTTTTCAACATATGGATAATCTAACTTCCTAAGCCACTTCAACTTTTCCCGATAAATTTGCACATCAAATGAGAGTTTCTCAGCTTCAAGACAGATTTCAAATATGGATAGAACCTGGGATGAGAAAGAATGAGTTTGATCGTATGACATTTAAATGTTCGTATCTATTTAAAAATGCTTCTGCAAAGCTTCACATGAAAGTTTTTAAAACCCTCCCCTAAATTATGTTCTGGTTACGGCCCTGGAAGGGACTATTATAGCCGTAATTTCAAAAAGTTAAAAACCACTTAGTAAAATGTGAAAAATAATTAACATTATAGTCATTAATTGGGTACACATACCCAAGAACTATTGGGCTTCACTATAAACAAATGCTCCTATGTTTTCATTATTTTGTTATTCATTTAGCCTGACAGCTCAAAACTATATAACAATGTCGTATCAGAAACGCTTTCGTGACTCGAAAAATTTGAGGACTGCTTGGAGTTTTATGCGCTGAAGATATAAGTTGGGCATTGCATCTGGTTGAAAAAGCTTAGAACACTTACTTGAACCTATTTAACTTTTGTTTTTTTTACAGGTATTACTAAGAAGATTTTTCGCTTACGTTTTTTTTACAGCTTTATTAAGCCTCATCAATGGCTCCACTGTAAGTGGCTATTTTAAGACTCCAATACAAGAGCAAGTGCTGCATTACATTGAAAATTAACACTTTTTCAAGCTTTTTACCTGTTATTTTGCTTTTTTAAACTAATCTAAATCTATATAATTAATTTTCAGGTTATTTATAACAAGCTTTAGCAAGTGATAATTGATTTCAAGTTGTAGAATTTTCCAAAAATTTGTCATTTACTGCATATTTAAATAATTATAGATGCCTAAACAAGGTTTATCTCTTAGGAAGTTTTTAGTTTTTAAAACACTAAAATTATGCAATGAATGAATGTTATGCGCAAATGATTTTTGTAAAACACAGGGTATCACAATGTTTTCACCAGAAGTTTTTATCTTTTAAATTCTTAAAGTATAACACAACATAAATATATAATTTTTACTTACCTCTTTATTAGAACTTTGAGTACGATTATTAAAACTACAGAGTATTCTTAAAGATAAGAGTCTCACCTGTAAAATCACATATACAAAGGATATTTAATACAATGACAAAAATAATGTGGTCTAAATTTTGTTAAATCAAGAAAAAAGCTTAAAATTCTTTTGAAAATCAAATAAATAAATAAATAAATAAATTATAAACAACCAAACAAATAAATTAATTAAAATTATAATAAATAAAACCAATTAAATAAATAAATAAAAATAAAATTCATCTAATACTGAAAAAAATTTCCAAGAAAGATTTGTAAAATTTTACAAAAAAAAAAAATGTTTTATAATATTTACATTTCTGTTAGATTCTTAAGCTAAATATTTAAAAAAAGTAAAAAATAAAAAAATAAATAAATAAACTAATTAAAACTACTATTTGAAGAAAAAATAATTAGTCAAATAACTTATCACTTTAAGTAATAATAATTCAATTATTTGTGAAGTATGATAAAAGAAATTTAAAAAGCCATTTAAAATCTTGCAGTCTAGATTATGTATACATGTAATATGTTTGTCTACATTATCTAATTACACATCATACCAAATGATATGGTGAGGAGAGATTATGCGTAAGTCCACACAGAAAGTCCTTATCACATAAGGGCATTTTCAACTGGTTAAAATGCAAATCAGCAATTCTAAGGATGGCAACAGATGTTGGGTGCATCCTAAAAATATATATAAAAACAACACTATTGCTATGCATTCAAAAATAATACATTGAGAATAAAATAATTAAAAAGCATTTTAAAATAAACATTAGCAACCAGCAAAAATTTTGAAATGAAATAATTAAAAACAAATGAACTAAAATTACACACACAAAGAAAATCAGACTAGGAGGGTAGGGGAGGGGGGGGGCAGTGAATAACAATAAATGTGATAATTTTCTGTTTTTTATATCATGCTATAAGCAAATTTTACTAAACTTAATAAAATGATTACATGTACATGAAATACACCGCCAGCTCAGCCAATTCCAGCTGAGGACTGCCGTTTCGTGCTTATTAGCACTCATCAGCCCGGCATAGGAGTGACTGAGCTGGAGGTGGAAAAATTCTTAAGGAAGCCAAGAGTGCCAAACAAACTGGTAGCTAATATAGAATTAGCACTGACCAGACAAGTGACCAAAACAATGGTTGGGTTCAACTCGAATATTAAAGGCAAGGCAGGTATATTCAGTAAGTTGTATTTCCGCCTTAGCCCTGGTAACTTACTGAATAATGATGACATGTGTTTCAAAAAAAGTAAAGGGGGGGGGACTTTAAATTAAAAACAGTAAATGGGTCATTCTTCAAAAAGTGTAACTTTTCTGTCACACGCCTTTTACAGTAAAAACTTAAAGGAACAATTCATTTAACGATGATTTTTAATTTCATCAAAAATATATCTATTTGACCATGCCAACAATTTTTTATCAATAATTTTTATTTTAGTATATTTTTTGGTTCACACAGCATGTGAATTCTCACCTCCGTGGCATGTCACACTTTGTGTGACTGTTTATGTTGCTTAATAACATGTTTAATTAAAATAATATACTTATTTATTTAATATTCCTTTCACAAGTGTCTCAAATACTAATTAATTAAGTATATTTAATTTTTTAATATTGTATTTAAGTTCGTTTTAGTAGGAAAAGGAGTCATGTCCACAAATTCTCACCTTCGTTACCTAAACACAAAATGCCATTTCTCATCAACACATGGCAGTTATGACATCAAATTTTATTTTCCATGATACAAGGGAGTCCCCTTGATTATTTTCAGCCATAGTTGAAGTTGTGAGATTTTTGTCGAAAAACAAGAAGAGATTTTGCTTTGAAAACTTAGTGTGGTTATTCTGACTTCTCACCTCCATGAGCTTGAATTTCAGGGATGTAAATTAATGTAAAAAAAGAAGTTCCGTCTAGAACTAAATGAGCCTACTTTCCCATATACCCATACTACTTTTTAGTACCTGATCAATATTCTCAAAAACAGCTAAAATCGCAAATTGTTTCAAACTTAATTTTTAAATATTTTTAAGCTGATTTCTAGGAATAAAATAATAATACTTTAAGAGAGCTTGATATTACATTCAGGGTTGGCCGGATTGGACCCAATGGGTTTTTTTTTAATTTCTGAGAAGTTTTTTAAAAAATTAATAAATTTAAATACTTTTATAATTTAAATTTCTTTTTTATTTGTTCTTCACCACAGACAATGGGAAAAAATGAATTTTGAACTTTAATAGGTATTTCTTAACTCTTAACGCATTAAAAAAGTACTTCAAAGATTTTAAATAAATATATTTAACTTTTTTCTTTAACTGGTCAATAAATAGCTCAAATTATCATGACTAAGTCCTGTCACGTCTGATTTTCTCAATATTTGTAGAGTGTACAGAGGAAACTACTCTAGCTAAAAGGCTTTCATGTGAATTATTTTCTGCAAACCAACTCGTCACATATCTCGAATAAACATGGTATATTTTTTAGAAATTAACAGGTTTTACAAACGGTCAGATAGAAAACAGAATAGGATGTACAGTATTTTTATTATTTTAAGAAAAAGTTTAATATTTCTTACTCTGAACACAGAAATAGAAAAACAGGCAACATAAAATTCAAAGAAATGTCTTGATTAAGCTGGAATTCAGTAAAAAAGGATTTAAACTACTTGAGGTTCCGCAGTAGTTTTGCATAACAAAATGAAATACAATAAAGTGAAATGCAAAAAAAAAAAATAATAATAATTTAATAAAGCGAACAATAGATTTTATCACTCGAGAAGTAACTTGCCTTAACTATTGGTAATCATGGAAACTAAAAACTCTGAAACTTCACTATTCTTGGGTTTCATCGTCTTTTATACTTTTCTTCAGAAAACCCTGAGTTTTAACTAGTTTTCCAACTTTTTTTACCCCAAGACAATTTTTGCGCTTTGTCTGTATACTTATGCTACAATATTCCACAAGTACCCCACATTTTCCCTAAAAAAAGACAAAAAACCCAATTTCTTTTAAAAAAAAACCCAGCTTTAGTTGGGTTTTATTTAAAAAAACCCAAAAAAAACCCTGGGTCCATGGGCTTTTTAAAAAAAACCCGGGTTTTTGCCAACCCTGATTACATTCCCACTAATCATTAAAATAGCTGATTGTTTGCACAATTAAAAAAATTACTACTTTGATATTAAATTGGCCTCAATTTTTAATTATTAAAAGTTTTTTTTCTTTTTTCTTTATTTCCGTGGACAAAGCATTTTTTTTTATTTGTGAGTAAAATAATTGGAACTTAGCTGGCCCGTTGTTTATGGTTACTTCTAGTAGGTAACACTTTCATATAAGAATGAAAAAAAAAACAAAAGGTTTCAAAATTGAAAAATATTTGCGTTCAAAACAGGGTTGGCAAAAACCCGGGTTTTTTTTTAAAAAGCCCATGGACCCAGGGTTTTTTTGGGTTTTTTTAAATAAAACCCAACTAAAGCTGGGTTTTTTTAAAAAGAAATTGGGTTTTTTTTTGTCTTTTTTTAGGGAAAATGTGGGGTACTTGTGGAATATTGTAGCATAAGTATACAGACAAAGCGCAAAAATTGTCTTGGGGTAAAAAAAGTTGGAAAACTAGTTAAAACTCAGGGTTTTCTGAAGAAAAGTATAAAAGACGATGAAACCCAAGAATAGTGAAGTTTCAGAGTTTTTAGTTTCCATGATTACCAATAGTTAAGGCAAGTTACTTCTCGAGTGATAAAATCTATTGTTCGCTTTATTAAATTATTATTATTATTATTATTATTTTTTTTTGCATTTCACTTTATTGTATTTCATTTTGTTATGCAAAACTACTGCGGAACCTCAAGTAGTTTAAATCCTTTTTTACTGAATTCCAGCTTAATCAAGACATTTCTTTGAATTTTATGTTGCCTGTTTTTCTATTTCTGTGTTCAGAGTAAGAAATATTAAACTTTTTCTTAAAATAATAAAAATACTGTACATCCTATTCTGTTTTCTATCTGACCGTTTGTAAAACCTGTTAATTTCTAAAAAATATACCATGTTTATTCGAGATATGTGACGAGTTGGTTTGCAGAAAATAATTCACATGAAAGCCTTTTAGCTAGAGTAGTTTCCTCTGTACACTCTACAAATATTGAGAAAATCAGACGTGACAGGACTTAGTCATGATAATTTGAGTTATTTATTGACCAGTTAAAGAAAAAAATTAAATATATTTATTTAAAATCTTTGAAGTACTTTTTTAATGCGTTAAGAGTTAAGAAATACCTATTAAAGTTCAAAATTTATTTTTTCCCATTGTCTGTGGTGAAGAACAAATAAAAAAGAAATTTAAATTATAAAAGTATTTAAATTTATTAATTTTTTAAAAAACTTCTCAGAAATTTAAAAAAAACCCAAAAGTGAGCTAAATAATGGGTTTTTTTAAATGGTTTTTTTTCAAAAAAACCCATTGGGTCCAACCCAATTGGGTCCAATCCGGCCAACCCTGGTTCAAAAGTTACGTTTTCTGGAGAATTACCCAAATGAAAAAAGAAGGAATGCTTTTTTTTTTTAATTTTTTTTTTCTGTTCTCACAGCAACATTAACAAAAGTAAATTTTTGTTAACTAACTTTTGCTAATGCACATTTGACATTGTGTATACAACACCTAAAATTCAAAATAATAATTTCTTGAGTAGTTAAGTAGTACTATTGAAGCATTGGTGCCTACATTTACTGATATGAACACACACAATTCTCGACATGCAATTTCGGCTGCTGGAAAAAAAAAAATCAGACCTTGGCTACACTAACTTTTAATTGATTTCTAGTGTTCTGATGAATTCTCAACACTATCAGTTATGAATGTGACAAAACCATCAGACTTTTCTTAAAAAAACTTTTTAGCAGTTTAAATGTTTTCTGTAGCTTCTAATTATACATATTTGGTAAATTTTCAATACAGAAAAATTATGTAGTTAACACAAAAGTACACAGTGCAACACACATTTTTATGCACAAATTTTAAAAATGTTTTGTATATTTTTGTAAAATTTTCTCAGATTTCAGAACCAAATGAAAATTTGAGAATCATTCTCGGGTCACTACAGGGAAGTCAGTCCAACTATTTAAGGTTCTAATAGAACACACACACATATACAATCAAACCTCACAATTGCAGACACTGTCAGGACCAAAGTTGTTGTCCGTTAAAGGGGGGTGTTCACTATTGGGGAGTCCGAATTTTCAATGATATTTTAATTTTGTATTTTAAACCAAAACATAGTGTATAATACGAAATTAAATTAATGAACAGTGCTTATATGAGTGTATTTACCCAATCCGTAAATAATCTGCTAAATCTTCCCAGAAAATAAAATAGAAAATTGTTTCCTCTAGCTGAACAAAACCAGTCAAACACAATGGAATCAATGTCATTGATTTTCAGCACTTTTTTGTTTTAGATTGTAGCAGAATGTAGCCCAATCGGCTACTTTTCACTTAATCTGGCAATACTCTGCTGATTAACCGTCAGCCTCTGGAGGAAAAAAAACACAGCGCCGACGCTCCTCTCCCAAAATCTAGTGTGTGTGTGTGGGGGGGGGGGGGGGACCGTTAAGTTGCACGATAGTTTTTTTTTTGAATGAATGATGGACCCTATTCACAGTTTGGCAACAATCTCTTCAGGTGTTAGTAGGGCTAAAAAAACTCATTTCATTTAATGATTACTGGACTTTATACGGATCATGAACGAGCTTAGGGTTTATACAAACTGCATGAAAAGTGCTGGGAAAAAGGAAAAGAGAATTTGAGTTTTCACCATGTTTCTGACGAGGAACCAAAGAGACTTAAAATCCTGAATACGATTATAAAGAGAGTATTTTGTATAAAATGATCTGTTCATCATTCTTTTACAATGTGTCTTAGTTAAAAACTTCCAAAAGCTCTCTTTTTTAAATATAAAGAAGAGCTTATAAGTCACATAACAGCAAGTGTTATTATACAATGTAGTAACGGATTTTTGTCTGCTACGGTTCCCACAATGCACCGCAGTGACATTTTATACCCACAGTGATGTCAGGTGAAAATGGTCCATTCTTCTCCCATGCAAATTGATAAAGCAGGGTACTAGGCAAAAGGAGAAAGATTTTTTCTTTCTTCTGTTTTTTTTTCTGGAATTTTGTGCATGAAATGAAAACAATACTTTCATAAGCTTTGACTTGAATGGCTCCTGTTTTTGGAGAAAAAGGGGTGTTAATCCTCTTATCGGTACTAAAGCCCTCGATCCGTCTCTTAAGTGGCGGCACGCTCCAGCGTCCGCCATTTTGTGTCGTTCCGGAACTTTCTCCCCATCTCAATACTAGAAAAATACAGAGTTTCGCTCATTGAAAAGTATCTTTTTATCAACGAATGTTTACAGATTTTTAATCATAACTTATGTAACTGATAATAACATACAAAAATGTGTAATTTTACCTTAGTAAAATATTTTTTTTATTATTAAACCGAATATTAGTAAAAAAGTGTTTTGAAGAAATTTTCGACCATTTTTAAGAGCGATTTCTTTTTCTCCCCCATATAGACCTTCTGAGTTACAAATTATTACTTGAAGTGTTTTAAATATGCGTTTTATTATTAGAAAGTTGGTGTAGTAGAACCAAGGGCGGATACAGAAAAATCTCTCGGAGGGGGCCCGGGAAATTGAATAGCACCTCCTCCTTCCCCATACATATTATGTACCAATATACTTTGAATGTGGACGTAAAACATCTTTAACGTTTCAAGTCAATTAAATACTAAACCATAATAATGTTACCGAAATGCTATACAATGAGCCGTTTTAATTTTTGGAACAATGTCGTAATGATTATAACACAAGGGCAAGGTTCTTCAATAAAAAATATACCCATACCTCATTTGAATTTTTAAAATTATTTTATAGTATTTTAACTATAAAATATTATTTAATTAAGAAAATCATAGCTGTTAAACATATAAGTTTTACTGAAAAATTCAGAACAATTTCTGTGTGGATTTCAAAGCATTTGCTGATTGTTCTTGAAGCCATGATACACAGTTGAGATAACATATTTATATTATATGCCGCCACCATTAATATCATGATTTTCTCAAGAAACTACAATATGATTTCTTTCACTTTGCATTTTTTATAAGCTGAAAAAGAAAATGCTATTATTTCTCAAATAGCTTCCTGGATCAAAATAATTCTTTTAGGCACGCCTGCACATTTTTTGAAGAATGTTAGTTATTGATTCCATCAAAGAAAAATTAATGGACAAATCGCGATATTACGTTCCCTTGAATTCAAAACCAGCGAGTTAAATATATAAATGTATTCTGCCACTCTAGGACTCCAGTATGACTTCTTTAGCAAATAAAAATGCTATTATTCAAAATATGCTCTACGTGTGTTTTGTTTTCTGTTTAATTAACTATATATATATATAAAAAATGCTATGGAGAAGTCAATTAAAAAATAGTGAATAAAATAGTTAAATAAATTCATCCTTTTTTGGGGGGGGGGACACAGGCCTCCTGCCCCCCCCTTAAATCCACTACTGAGTAGAACAGTAGTGAGCTAAATTAACTATGTCATAAATTATTTGTAACTTGGGAGCAACAGTTTGAACTTATTCATGCAAAGCAACATCATTTATATTACTAATGTGTGTATAATGGAAAATTATTCACTTCTAAAAAATTGCAAAATTTCTCTTTGTCTTAACTAATAAGGTTTTATTTTCAGCAGGACTCTTCCATGTTTTTTTTTTTTTTTTTTACCAACACTTTCTTGTTTTTCATGACGATTTTACATTAAAAATTACCTTTCATTTAAACCAGATTTTTAAGGATACTACTAGTTCTTAAAAATTCAACGAACTGATAATAAAATGTAACCAGTTTTAGATCAATATTTAAAAAATAATAATAATTGAATTATTTGATACCAGTAGGAATTCAAATAAAAGAGTGCAGATTACGTCTGTGACGAACTGTTATAAATAGCAATAAAAACAATTATAAATTTACAGAGACTGGGATAAATCGTATATATATATTTTTTATTAAAAAGGTTTTCACATCAAAATAAAAATTAAACGAAAACAGATTTTTTCCAGGCAAAAAAAAGAAAAAAAATCACATAATTATGTAACTTGACTTGAGTTACATGGTACTACAATCTCAAAGAAGCTTAATTTTTTTTTAATGAATAATTTCATACTTTTAATATCTTAATTTTTATGCGCAAAATAGATAAATAATTAACTTGGAATCACACTGAAACTCATGGCGCAATTAAAAGCAAAACGACGTGTTCTTAAAATAATTTTGCTACAGTTATTGAGACATTTTGAAACTAACTAAACAATAGAAAATTTACATTAAAAATAAATAAAATAATTCGTATATTTAAATTTTTACGGCTTTGTTATCTCAAACTCAGAAAAATCAGTTTTAAAAACAGGGCAATTTTACTACTGCTAGCAATTTATTAGGTGTCATTACATAGTTGAGCTATACAATAATACAATATTTGAAGGAACTACAGTGGCTCCCAAAAGTTGTTCATACACCTACGACTTTCATCGAAATAGGCCCAAATCCATTGATTAGAATTAATATTTCGGAATAGGTATTTAATTATAAGATCTATGATCAACTTTTAACAAAACTACATGAAAACTTTTTAAAAAATATTAAAACTTAATTTTTTAAAAATCAAAAACCAAAAAGTGCCGGTAATTTTATCTCACAAAAGTCTTTGTACACTTTATAAAATGTCTATATATTATTGAACAATCTAACTTTTGATTAAGTTATTAATTAGTAGAATATCATACAGTATTTATAGCACCTTTTAAACGTCTGGGAATCGATTTAATTCTTTTTCTTTCTTTTTTTTGCGTAATTTCTCAGTAAGTGTTCAACCACACTTCGAGTCTCACTGTTTCTAGCTCTATTTTCGCCTTAAAGCTCTATTTTCGTAATCTAGCCTCCAGATATCTCTAAATACGTTACATTAAGTTAAAATCTGGAGATTGAGGGGGTATTTACCAAACTTAAAGAAAATTTTCGAGGCACTAGACCAGGGTTCATACACTTTTGGTTAAAAAAAATTCCCTGACTTTTCCAGGTTTTCCAGGTTGTTTTTTAGAAAATTCCAGGTTACTCGCTTCATTAAAAATTTAAGTTTAAATAGTAATATTTTCAAAATAATTAAAATTGTTTAAAGTAGCAATGCAGAAGAACTGAAACTTCTCCCCCTTAGATTAAAAAAAAAAAAAAAAAAAAAAAAACTTGAATTTTTTTTCCCTTTGTTTTCTCTGTCAAAATTTAAAGTTTTTTTTAAACATTTTGTTCAAAATTGTTTTAATTTGTTTACTATTTGTTGAAAACAGAGTACTTTCAACTTATTTTAGCGTTTTTTTTTTGATGTCACGCGTAATATTATAGCGTTTTGCTGTAGTCCTGCAGCAACCTTTTAGCATCCGCTTTTGGTTTACAATACTTTTTATTTTCTTATAAGTAGGTTACACAAAACATATTGAGCAAAATGCAAAGCTAAATTTTAGTATAAATATGGTTAACTTGTTGCATCAATTGGCATACCATGTAATGCATAGTAACAAAAATCAACATCCGCCGATCATAGGCCAATGAAAATAATCTTTTTTTTTTCACATATTAAAGGACGCTTACATTAAAATTTCAAATTTTCTTTTCCAGAAAGTATTAATTAATTTTCAAAAATTCACAACTTTTTGCACATTTTAATTTTATTTTCAATGTTACTCATTGATATAAACATCCAATTCTGTTTCTGGAAGTTTAAGTCTACTTCCATTGTGCAAACGATCAAATATGGCGACAAAGTGAAAAATTTAAAATAATAAGTAGATTTTTGGATTTGTAGTATAAAAGTAGTAATAAATAATTAATAATCCTTAAAAGGATACAATAAAAGCAAAATAGTCAGTATTTAGCACATAAGAGTCTAAAATCAATTAAAACAAAAAAAATGTTATGAAGATTAAATTTTGCATTTTTCCAGATAATAAATACAAATTATCCGGAAAAAATGCACAATTTGTGTTGTTTTCAATAGTTTGCATTGCAATTAACATCCAATGCCGTTTTCGGGAACTTAGGCACTTAAAAAGTCTTGTGTACTTCCATCTTGGGAATGACCAAATATGGCGGCTATGCCCAAAAATAAGAAATAACTTTTTTAATTTGTCGCATGAAGACAATTAAAAAATAATTAATCTTCATGAAACTACAATTCATTGAAAAGTTTTTATCACATTTGCGTCCGAGGCAGTGAGGATAAGATTAAGTTTTAAGAACAAAATTTTTCATTTCTCAAGAACATTATTTTAAATAATAGTAGAAAAACAATTTGCAGACCATTTTTTGTTATTTTCATCAGTTTTCAATTAAAGAAAACATCCAGTTCTGCTTTGTTTTTAGAAACTTAGGCATTTTAGGATCGTAACTACATCAATCTTGTGAATGACCAAAGATGGCGACTACGTTTCACACGTAGCTGAAATGATTTTCCGATCAAAAAAAAAAAAAAAACTATTTTCCCCGATCGACCTTCCCATCTACAGGTTGTGTCCGAAGCAGTATTGTCTTCTCTCCTTTTGAGTTTGTGCATGCATAATTGCTGTTCACCTGATTTTTTTCCCCTTGGGAACTACTGAGAGCCAAAAATGGCGGCTGCTGAAGATTTTTTGGGTCGCCACTTTTTTCATTGCTTTAAAATTGTTACAAATTTTTTTTAAATACATCGATAAAAGTGAAGATTAGATCTCATAAAACCAAATTCCCTGGGAAAAAATTGGGAAAAGAAAAATGTTGGGGACACATTTGGAAAATTCCCTGACATTTTTGACTATGTCATTTTCCATGATAATTCCAAGTTTTCCCGGAGCGTACGAACCCTGAACCGAATAGAATGTTGTGGCAACCCATCTAAAACTTTAGGCAGTAGAAAGAAATGCGTTCCCCTCACTGACTCCATGCAAGAAAATCTTCGCTCTTTTGGCGCATTTTTCGTTAGGTAAAAAAAAAAAAAAACGTTCATTTCTCGATCGCAGTTTTTAAGTGCCAGCGTCGGTTTAGATAAAAATTTACAATTTTTTTCGTGAAATCACAATAAAAACGAAGACTAGATCTCATGGTACTTAATTCCTTGGGAAAAAAGATGGAAAAAAAATTTTTGGAGGACAAAATTTGAAAACTCCCTGACTTTTCCCTGACATTTTTGACAGTGTCATTTTCCCTGACAATTCCCGGTTTTCCCGGAGCGTACGAACCCTGTAGACGCAAACGTTGAAAACCGTGTGCTTCTTATCGTTATCTTGATAAAAAACAAAGTTGTTTCCAATAACCAAATTTTTGGCTAAGAGTTCAAAATTGGTTTTTAAAATATTTAAAGGAGCAGCATGATTCATTATTTCATCAAAAAATTCCAAACTACCAACTCATGATGCTGATATGCACCCTCACGCTAAAACACCTCCACCGTCCTGATAAACTGATCCAAATAACTTCTTAAGATTAAGTTCCTAATTTTTTCTTCCACTTACAGTTATACAACAATTTAACCAAAAATGTTAAATTAATGTTTATCTGTAAGTAAGACATGATTCTAAAATGATTTTAGCTTATTTATCATTGATTTTGCGATGAAAAGCGTAAGCTTTCTGTTTTACGCACGACCAAGAAAATTTCTGCGGGAAGAGGTCCCATTTATTCCAGCTAATCAGAGAACTTGGCGAACAATTTTAGGTGAAAATTAAATGTAAAATGTTTCATTTAACTCTGCAGAAACTTTTACAGCACTCAAATGTGTATTTTTCATAATTTTTTTAACTTTAAATCTCCGATCACGTTTTGTCAACTGGGCCGGTTGACCTTTTCTTACCTTGTTTTCGGTCCGTTTCCTTTCTTTAAATTATTTTATCAAGCACTTTACAATACACACAAATAAATTAACTAATTTAGAGACATTTCAAACCAATTTACCACTACTGTTGGGAAAAAATTCAAATTTTGAATGGTGTTTGCTGTTTTTTACGAATACCAGCCTTTTTACAGTAATAAGCACAATATTAAGGAATAAATAAACAAAAAATTAAAGCAAAATGACTTATAAGGGTCAACACAATGCAAAAATATTAATAAAACGACATATGATAATTTTAATCATGAATTTATTCGAAAATATTTGAGTGTATGATGACTTTTGTGGCGTGTTATTTCTCTGTCTCTTCGTTTTCTGACCCATTTCGAAAAAAAGATCCGTCAATATTTTGAAAAAACCAATGGGTTGTATTTAGAATGACATAGGAATGATGTGAAAAAATATTGGACTTCATATTCGAATTCAGTTTCGAGTTATTTTGGTTTTACTAAAAAATTTCAAAGTGTACGAACACTTTTGGGAGCCACTGTATTTATGATGAGTTTAATGATACAGGGTTCATACTCTATTTGGATGAAAAAATTCCATGACTTTTCCAGGACTTTTTCATGACCTTGTTACATGAAGAGAATAGTACTATATAATATCAAACTTGCCAATTTTTTTTTTGGAAATGAACATTAGCAAAACTTCTATGTGAATGCCACTGCCTGATTGAAAAATTATCAATGTACACCTAAAAAAGTGAATAATTTTTACCTGTTTTCATCATATAAGTTTAAGTTAAGTAAAACTACAGTGAAGGATGCTTAAATATCGACTATTTTTTATAAACAGGCAGAATGATAATGATTGGGGAAAAGGTTGAATGAATCATTACTAAGTTTCAATAAATTTGCTTCAAAAGTTGTCTTTTAGTGTCAACTTGAAAATGTTTTGGTTCTTTAAAATGAAGCCACATTCTTTAGTAAATTCATGTTTCTAAACCAAATATTTATTTAAAAAAAATAAAAACATTTCAAGTAAATAGATCTTTTGATTTAAATGTACTTGTTTACTTATTTGTACATTTTCAAATGCATATAAATTAATAGGTTCAGAAATTCCAGAACATATTTGAATAATGACACTGAACATACCAGTGGGTCGCATGGATTAGTTTTGCGGGCCGTATATTGGGCACTACTGTTTTTGAGCATTAGAATTCCCCTATTGCTGTATTCTATCGCCTGACTAAAGATTGTCCAAAACCTTCAACAAATTGAGTTAAACTCTGATAAATTTTAAAATAAAGATTTAGGAGTGATAGAAATGAACTTGGATGCAATGTTTTTTTAAGATCGTTCAATTTTCCAGTTTAAATAGCTTTCATGGAGCAATACTAAATCACTCAAGATTTCTAATGCTCTTTTTAGCTACTGTTACTTTTTCCCAGAACATTTTTCCATGACTGAAAATAAATTTCCATGACTTAGACTGAAAATTTCAATTTTCCATGACTTTTCCAGGTCTGAAATTTGCTTATTTTTTTTTCCATGACTTTCCAGGATTTCCATGACCTGTACGAACCCTGAATGAATGTCCTTATTATCCCATGAAAATTAACAAACCATCAGACAGTTTCATGAAAAGTAAAAAGTATTACAATTTCAACAAGAGTTTCAAAACTTATCTGAAATTGCACAGCAGTTGATAAAAACATTTAAAATACAGAAATAATCTTTCAAAGTATTTCGATACAGCAATTTTGAACTGTTAGAACAGCTTAATGCACTACACCAAGGCATCTTCACATTAAAGATAGCGTTTGATGAAAAATGCGAATAGCAAAGAGAAAATAGCTAGTATTCCGCACAGTGAGATCACACAGGCAACAACACAAAATGGCGGACTGAACCCACGTGACTGCCCGCCTCCAATCGCAGTCGAAAGCGGCGCGCAGTGCATGGATCAAAGTGTGTCGCCACTTAAGAGACGAATCCAGGGCTTTAATCGGTACTGGGTGTGATATAGTAATCACATATATTTTCATTGATTCGCGTTTTTATTTCATGTGTTCTGATTTTTATAACATGGCCGCCGAAAACTCGGAAACGATGCCATTAAATAAAAATCAGAACACATGAAATAAAAATGCGAATCAATGTAAATATATGTGATTACTATATCACACTGGGTAGCCCCAGAAATTGTAAAAGAATAGGAAAAATGCTTGCCACAAAAGCAGTGCTGAGCAAAATCTTACCAGACACAGAAAAATAAAACAAAACTTGGCTGATTTACTGCCTGCTAACAAGGAGTGAAATACATTATACATCTATCCCGAGGGTCTGGGGATTCAGAAACTGTCGGTTATCTGGGAGTGTCTGTTAAGGGAAGTTTGACTGTATATATACATATATATCAGAGGTGAATTCATAAATTTTTCAGTACCAGAACGCCATCACTAAATATTGAGTTGTAACCAATTTTATGTGAATTTTATGTGAAAGGGAAATTAATTTTTTCTAGAAAAGTGGCGTTTCTGAGCCCATTCCGGCACCTATTAATCCATAATATATATACTATAAATGGTAACACATTGCAGAAAAATATATAACTCAATAACATGCAGAAAAAATATTACCTTAATAAATCAAGAAAGAAATTTGTAGTAAAACAACTTTTATCACTGTCACATGCAAGAACGAGGAACACAAAGTAAGACTGCCAAAGCACAAAACCAAATTCTTCAAGACAATCCAAATTATCCTTTTGCAATCCCATTAACTGTGTTTGGACTTTTACAGCAAGCTCTTGTAAAATGATTGAAGCTTGCTCAATATTTAAATGCCTGAAAGAAAAAAAATCTTTACTTAAAAATACACCAAGAACGAAACAATATATTTTAGCATCATTATGTAGAATGTTTCCAGACTTGTGCTAAGCATTCACAAATAAAGTAATAAAATCATAAATGCAGCATTTCAATATGTATTTAAGTGCTGAAATGTGGAATGTTGAAACACGCCTCCGCTGACTTATAGAAAGATAGAATTCACAAATGTAAGAATTGTTTTTTAAAATTTTATTTTAAAATTCAGTAAGGGTGCGTTAAATTAGTAAGCTAGTGAACTCTCATAATTGGTTTATCATTATCGATTGGTTTTTAAACTTTTAATTTAGACTCTGAAAAAAAAAATGTAAAAAATGTAAAATAACTTAGTGTTTCAACATCTTATAATAAATATTATTCGCATATTAATCATTATTGTAAATTTTTGCTAATTTTTTTAAATAATGAAAAATAGATCTAGGGAAAAGAAGATATAAAATAATACTGTTTTTACAATTTTCGAAAATAAATAATTAAATAAATGAAAAAATATAAGTAAATAAATAAATTAAATTATAATATTATTCAAACATACCTCACATGTGGTAGACAAACAAGGGCGGACCATAAATTTCTCAGATTGGCATTTTGTATTTCATTGTCTTCAGTCACTTTCAAAATTTCAAATAAAGCGTTTTCCAAAACATTAACATTCATATCGTTTCCAGCACTTTTTGAACTACTGAAAAAGAAAGGGAGGAAATGATATTGCAAGCATATCAAGGTTACTCCATTGTAAACGTTTAATCATAATTAGAAAAATACTTACAAATTGCATGAAGGCAACAGTTTTTTAAAAGATTTCACATCATGTTTAGAAGTTGAAATAGGACTGATAGCTAAAATGCTCTCTGACAGTATTTCCAAAGCTGAATGTTTCTTTTCAAGATCTCCAGACTTGATTAGTTCCAAACAAGAAGTTAAGACACATGGAAGAACATCCTACAAAAAATGGACATCTCTTTTTTGATTAAAAAGTTTATTTATTAGTTTGTTTATTAATTTAATTATTCTTAAAAAGAGGAAACAAAAATATTAAACAAAATAATTCCCACCATAAAAATTGCACCTGGAATGATTACTTAAATCAAAAGTTTTATTTACTTGTTACAAAATCTACACATTTAAAAAGCTTTCAGCACCAACAATATTTTACTTAATTCAAAAGACTATTGTACTTCTTATCGTTATTTCAATAGTTATTTTAATACTTGAATTATGACGTGGGTCATTTTAACCCGAGAAGAAATCTGCATAGTTCCCTACATAGTGTTACATACAGTAGGCACCGCTGGCGCGTTGGGCATCACAGAAATCCAGATCTCTTATAGACATCCAGACAGAGAGATTTTGAGCTTCATTATTAGTAAAGATAAAGATGATGTCTTTCAAATTTAGAATGAATTGTTCCCCAGTTAAATATTTTTTTTTTTTTTAAATCAAATCATAATTTATTGCACATTTAAAACATACAATTAAAATTTATGCATGCATTTACTTTTGTTCTACTTAGCAAAAAAATAGTACAAATATTTACATAAGTTATTTTTTAGCATTATTAAAAGTAGCAGAAATGTGAAAAAGTTGACTAAAATGAATTTTAAGCAAAATGAAATCAGAAATCACATAAACACAGGATGAGGCACAGCAACTTGCTTACTTTAGCTGGCTGTCCTAGCGCAAGAGGATGTTGAGGCCATCTGCTTGGGAGTGGTTTAAAGTTTATAACCCACTTGGTTCAGTCGCCATCATGGAGTGGACAAGCAGCATGTATTTGCCGCCAAGGTGTATTTATCTATTGTCATTACATTATCCCCTACACAGTGCATTCCGTGCATATTTCAATATTACCCTCTGGTACTACTTTTTGTGTGGGTCGGTGGTCTGCAACAATTGTCCTTGAACACTCAATCATTTTCAGAAAAACATTTGTCAATTTTTTACCTACATATCTGTGGAGATGCTGGAGAGAGATCAAAATTGACGGACACTGTGCATTAAAAATAACAGGCAACATCTGCCTGACACAATCTTTAAAACTGGGTGAATATAAATTTTCATTATTGTTCTTTATGTTGATCAAAGAAAATAAATTTATATCTCTACTCTACATGTATTGTTTTCATTAAATAACAAAATTAGTAAGTCCCTCTGCCCCACCTTGTATTTCCCGAGGGACTCCCACATGGTGAGCCACTGCAGTGACGGGTATAGGGAACCCTCAGGGGTGATGCCCCACCCTGTATGATAATACTCACCTTTTCAAACATTCCATACATGTACATGCTCCTGGTGAAGTGGAAGTACATTTTCACAGGAAAAGTATATATCTAAAGATAAAAACGAAGAAAAAATCATTATAAATCACATCACTTAATTACATTTTACTCGCACAGATTCAAATTAATGAAAGTTCATGAAATGTCTAAGCAATCGTTAAAAACTTACCTGACTGATCAAATTTTTTAAATGCTCAACGGATAACTTTGCACAGTCAGATAACATTACAGACGATAGAATATCCACAATCGATTCCAAACAATGCTCAGGTAAGTATATCAGTTTACTTAAATCCAATAAAACCTAGAAAAGAGAGTTGGAGCTAAGTAATGATCCCATTTACTAACTACAGTAGATTTACCCGATTTAACAATCGTCAAGTGATTGAAAAAAGTTATTGTTAAATCCACAATATTGTTAAAGCGAGGAGAATAGACATTCAATGCAGTCAAATGTATCATTGAATTGAGGAAATTGTTAAATCGGGTATTGTTAAATTGAAGTTATTCTGTATATATAGTTTGTCTATAATATTCAAAGTTATCTTTCTTTTAAGTCCCCAAGTATGGTGCGGCTCATCTCATAACTGGAGATAAAAACATAATAACTTGAGGTGGTAGGTTACAACTTAAGCAGTTCAGATTTCTCCTTTTATAATTAATATTATTTTTAAACAACAACATTATAGCATAATAATCTTTGCATTAATTTTAAGCGTGGTCTTTTGAAAGACAGCATAAATTATTTTTAAAATATTGCCTTAAATGCTCATAAATTCTACTGTTACATCTTGAAATTACAGATAGGTTATTTTATTCATAAAAGTAACTTAGTTTTATTACACATGTAACAGAAAATAAATAAATACATAAAGATGTCAGTATCTAAAATGGATATATAATTCAAATATAAAAATAAACAAGACTTATAAAGAATAAGTATAAAATAAGAGAAAAAGTATTTACCTGCACAATCACTTTATTGGAAGAAATTAGTTTTCCGTTTTTGAAAGTAATCCAAACATGAAACAAATGCAATAAATTTGTTAAATGGTTTTCCACATGTGGTTTTGATTCGTTTTCAGACAAACTCAGCAATAGGTTTTGAATTACTTCCTGAAATTGAAATAAGAGAAGAATATCAAAGGATAGCAAGTTTTAACAGAGCACCAAAGACCTTTATAATGTCTCACTGACTTGAGTAACAACTGACAAAATCAAAACCTTTCCTTGTTTAAAAAAAAAAAAATTATTTGAATTTTGACATCTTGAATTCAAATTATGTTTTTTGCAATCACAAATGTGTGTGTATGTAGGCGTGTGTGTTTATGTGTGTGTGGGGGGTATGTGTGTTTGTGTGTAGGGGCATATGTATGTGTGTAGGCATGTGTGTTTGTGTCTGTGTGCAGGCCTGAGTGTGTGGGCAGTTGTGTGTATGTGTGTGTGTGGGGGGGGGGGTATGTGTGTTTGTTTTCTGTGTGCAGGCATGAGTGTGTGGGTAGTTGTGTGTATGTGAGTGTGTAGGTGTATGTGTGTGTATGTGTTTGTGTATGTTTGTGTGTGTAGGTGTATGAATGTGTGTGTAGGTGTATGTATGTGTGTGTAGGTGTATATATGTTTATGTGTGTTGGTGCGTGTATGCGTGTAAGTGTAGGATATGGACGCAACCTGGAGACGGTTTTCGCTATAGGAGCAGCATCATGAGGAGCCGGTCGACGGTGATGCAGAAGAGGGTGGCGGGGGAAAATAAAATCATAGGAACGCCAAAATCAGTCAAATAAAAGCAATAAGCAATTGTGATTGCTCAAAAAAAAAAATAATAATTTGAATTTTGACATCTTGAATTCAAATTATGTTTTTCTCAATCACGAGTGTGTGTATGCAGGCGTGTGTGGGGGTATGTGTTTGTGTTTAGGGTTATGTGTATGTGTGTGTAGGGGGGCATATGTGTTTGTGTCTGTGTGCAGGCATGAATGCGTGGGTAGTTGTGTGTATGTGTGTGCGTATGTTTTTGTGTGTGTATGAGTTTGTGTATGTGTGTGTAGTTGTGTATGTATGCGCATGTGTGTAGGACATGGATGCAACCTGGAGACGGCTTTCGCTATAGGAACAGCATCGTGAGGAGCCGGTCGACGGTGATGCTGCAGAGGGTAGCGGGGGAAAATAAAATCATAGGAACGCCAAAAACACACAAGTGAGAACAATAAGCAATCGTGATTGCTCAAAAAAAAAAATTAATTCGAATTTTGACATTTTGAATGCAAATTATGTTTTTCGCAATCACGAGTGTGTGTATGTAGGCGTGTGTGTTTGTGTGTGGGGGTATGTGTGTATGTGTGTAAGCATGTGTGGTGTGTTTGTGTGCTGGCATAAGTGTGTGGGTAGTTGTGTATATGAATGTGAGTGGGGGGGGGGGGTATGTGTATGTGTGTGTAGGCATATGTGTTTGTGTCTGTGTGCAGGATGAATGTGTGTATGTGTGTTTGTGTATGTATGTGTTTGTGTGTGTCTGCGAGCATGTGTAGTTGTGTATGTATGCGCTTGTGTGTAGGACATAGATGCAACCTGGAGACGGCTTTCGCTATAGGAGCAGCATTGTGAGGAGCCAGTCGACGGTGATGGTGCGGAGGGTGGCGGTGGGAAAATAAAATCAAAGGACATCAAAACTGTTAAATGAGAACAATAAGCAATCATGATTGCGCAAAAAAGAAAAAAAAAAAAAAACCCAGTGAGAATCAAAAAATTGTTAATATGAAACCAAGGTTATGAAGTAATTTGACATGCAATCTGCTACAGGGAAGAAAAAAAAAGATTGAGCTTCACAGGCAAGGGAACAAGAAAGCACAAAGTGTAAATTTACCGTATCCCTATTTCAAGTTAAAGATGTGTCCAAAAAAAAAAAAAAAAAAAAGTGCAAACTCCATCTTTTCACCAAATAATACAGGGTTCATACTAATTTTTAGAAGTGAAAATTAAGGGCTTTTTAAGGACTCTCAAAAATTTTAAAGGACTCATTGGAAATAATTAGATAACTTTAGGATCACCATTTCAAAGTTTTCACACACAAATTCATAACATTGATGGCGCATTTGACTGTGATGCCCCATTATCAGTGAATTATATTTTAAAATTTCATACATCACAGGGATGAGAGTGGTCAGAGAGCAAAAAGGAGGAAATCGGGGGGGGGGGGGGGGGGAAGCATTTTTAAAATCGGGCAGAAAAAGGATGAGATCAAAATAGTCCCTGCAGTCCATGATATTCCAAAATTCAACAAAAAAATGACTAATTTACCAGTTTCAAAATTTTTTCTGTTAATTATGTTTGAAATAAATAGGTAGCAATTAATACAATACATGTCACATATTGTTCTTGAAGCAAAACATTTATTTATCTTATTTCAGTTACAAAAATATCAGGAAAATGGGGACAACTGTAGAACATTATTTGTATATTGAAGCATTATTTTTTTTAGTTTTTTTTTTTTAGCACACAAAAAATTTTGGAGTGGGAGGCAATTGAAGGACAATAACTAAAATCTCTTTTTTTTTTCAAGATATTTAAACTATGGTTTTGTTATTATTGCTTTTCATTTGTTATTGTTACTAACATTGTGGGAGTTAGAACTTTTTTTTTTGACTGACTTATGCATTTTTTTTCTAAAATAACTTGAAGAATTAAATATTGAAATAATGAATAAAATAAGCAGATATAAAGTAGCATATGGTGAAAAAACTTTCCAACATTAAAAATGATTGAAATATTTGCAGGATGCAAAATGATTGAAATGTCAAACAAGGCATGAAATTTTCGACGAAACATGTGTTTGACATTGTTAACATGTTTTCCAAACATACATTTTCGGAAGATATTGCGGAGGATGAAGGTTTGAGAGGGGGGGGGGGGGATAGGAAAACATAAGAAAACTGGGACGGAACTTGATATAATTTTCCAAAAATTAAGGAATTTTTCAGAAAATTAAGGATTTTTTAAGGTTTTTTTAGGGACCTTAATTTTGTTTGATGAAATTAAGGGTTTTTTTTAAAGGAAGTATGAACTCTGTAATAATAATAATAAAACAAATTAAGAGCAATTACAAGATACAAAGGTGTTCAAACAGTTTTGTGCTGCCAAACCATGCTTTAATTGTTTTCAAGTATGGATATGATTTTTAAAATGAAAACTAAAATTATAAAAAAAATAATTAGGTAAACAAAATATGCAAAAAAGATAAAATAATAAATGTTAAAAAATTAAATGAAGACAAGCAAAATACTTACACAAAAGACTTTTTGAATGATTGAGCAATACTTAGGAGATGTATGTCTAGCCATTAAATTGACCATCTGAACAAGAACTTGTTTAATCAACTCAAGAGAATACTTTTCGTTTCCCAGGAATTGAAACAGAAGTTTTAATACCTAAATGGAGAAAAGCAGAAAATTAAGACAAAGTGGTTAATAATTTACTTTTGAAAAAAAAAAAAAAAAGTATCAAAGTAAGTGTATCAAAGTGTATCAAAGTAGTGTATAAAAGTAAAGTATCACAAAATTACAGTTAAACATGTACCCATTTTTATCTGGTTAAGATTTTTGCAATATTTTTACATTACAAAACACAAATCAACAACATAAACCATTTTGACTTCTACCTTGCTTGATATTAATTTAACAAATGAATATTAAATGTATAAAATTAAAGAGCCAAATCGATGATAAAAACCATCCTTCTTACATTTATTTGATTAAATATTTTTTACATTATTAGACCACGATTTGAAAAGCATGGTATTATATTCAATTGTCAAAATTGTAATATTTAATTATATTAAGTTCCTTCAAGGATAACTATGAGACTGTTAATCATACTTGCCAACATTAAAGAAAAAAAAAACAAGAGATTCCACTTGTCATACATAGATAGATGATTCACAACATATTTCACATCGATATTATTATATTATGCTTTTAAATGCTGTGAATATTAAATTTAAAAGGAAATAAGAATTTTTCTAACATTTAAGCTAATTGTTACAAATACAAGAAATATACAAAATACTGCAAATGAAATATCAAATAATAAAGAGTGCATTCGCTTAAAATTCCGTACATTCTCCAATCCACACCAAAAATCCACTACAAAAATTTAATAACTAAAATCCGGAAAAAATATTAAAATATGCAGGCATAGGGTAGCACGCATTGAAATCACTGCCAACTTTCAAAATAATTGAGATATTTTTAAGATGCAAAAAGATTAAAATCTGCTACAATTTTTGGCAAAGCAATGCTTTGTTGAACATACAATGTTTAAAACTTCCAAAAATAATTTTTTACAAAATGAGTTATTAATTGGAGATTAAAAAATTAATTAGATTTAAAGATTAAAAGCTCTTCAACCAGCCCATTTCTTCAGTGCATACTAAATTCCGGGGCCAACTGAAAAATAAATTTCCAAAAAAGAATAAAATAGGAAATTGTCAGTTTTCAAAAAAAAAAAAAAAGAATTTTGGCAGTATACAAATAATTACAGGGAAAATGGAGTACTTAGCTGATACCCTTTCCTGCCGTTCCTACATATTATGCTTAGGAAAAAAAATCACTCAGGATCGCCCATGTTGCAAGTTGGTGCAGAAAACCTATTTTGGCCTTCTTCAGCATAATTGTCACAGAATTCCTATCTCCAGGGGAAAAATTGGTTTTAGTCGTTACTCTTATGCACCATATGGAGTTCTATTTTCCCCTGGCGTTGATAGAGGACTAAAAACGATGCAATCCATTGAGAAGAAACAAACTTTTTGATGATTTATTGAAAAAACTAAAAACGGGAGAAAATGGTAAAAACGGCAAATTGGGAGATAGACGTGAAAAACGGGAGTCTTCCGTTAAAAACAGTAGAGTTGGTAAGTATGTGTTAATCTAAATATCCTTTTACAGCACACCAACAAGAATGAAAATAAAGTTTTTTCTCTTCATTATTTTTCCCAATACAGATACGCACCTATAAAGTATAAGTCTTTCAAAACAGTTATCATAAATTACTAGTATCTAAGAATGATTTAAAGCAAATAAAATAATTTGCACCACATACTTTAAAATACACATAGAGAAAGATATTAGGTGCTTTCTCTACTGATATATTAATTAAACTATTTTGAAAAAAAATTAAAAAACCTAACGTCAAATGTTCAATCTAATTTTTGTGCAATACTATTGTTGCTTTTTCGATTTCCTTTTTAAACTGCAATAAAAATATTTTTTTCATTTGATCCTTAAAAAATAAAAAAATGCTTAAATCATCATAAAATACAGTATTGTTGTTCTAAAACTGACAGAAAATACAAAATTGATATGAGACAGAAAAGCAAATCACACTTACTGATTCAGTACAACTATGAAACTGTTCCTTAACACCTTTCACCACTTCAAACATCAACTGTCCAACGCCTAAAGCTTGCTGTTTAACAAAGAAAATAAATAACATTAATATTAATAAACATATATGAAGCATCTTCCACACAATGTTTACAAAACATTTTGCATTTAAAAAATAATCTGTCATTAAAAAGCGCCTGCTTTACTGCAGTCATTGAGAATAATAGCACTGAAGCCATGCCGGAAAAGCTCAACTTTTGAATACAATGCACTTCAGATGACAGAATATAAAAGCATTATTTTTCTCAGCAGCTCTTTACAGAAAAATTGATGAAACTTGATGGAAACATTACATGACGTCACAAATAACTTTAATTTTTGATGTTTAATTTATTTACCATTTGAGTGCAACAAAGAGTTATAGCTCTTTTCTTGTGGTGCGTTGAAAATGCATAGAAGTACGATCGTGCTGTTGTTTGTTGCTATAATTTTCACACCTACACTATAATTTACTTTGAGCTTAGTTGTCGGAAAAGAGAAGAAATGGCTAACAACCTAAAAATACCACAGGAAGTATGCAAAAATTACTTTAGAAAACTTTTGTGGGTGAAACTTGGCAGTAAAAAAGAAAAAAAATCGACGGGACTTGAACCATGCAATTTAATTTGTGCTATATGTAGATAAGGAATTCATGAATGTTGTGCAGCTTGTATAGTAAATGATTAATTTGTGTGTAATAATTAAAGTTAACCATAGTTTCTATTTCAATATGCATTTTATTTCACACTTATAGCATGAGGACAAGAAAATTATTCAGTAATCAAACGATTAATGTACGCAATAGATCTTTATCAAACAGCAGAACCCTTAGTCCTTTTCTAGAAGACATAAATTAAGAGACCATTCTAATTTCACTGATCATTTAGTTAATCTGGGACAGTTATCTGAAAGTTATTTTTAACCGACTTCAAAAAGGAGGCGGTTATCAGTTCATACCCTATGTATGTTTCTTTTTGTCCACTCACAGCGTCTCACCTAGTGAACCGATTTTGATGTTTATTTTTTAATAGATAGGGGACGGCTCAACTACGGTTCTATTACTTTGTTTGGCCATATTTGTTCTTTAGAAAAAAGTTATGGTCAAAAAACAATAAATTTCATGCAATTTTCCTATTAAATGATTAAATATAAAACCCATTGTTACAAAAGTTTGGTGCCATACAACAGTAACATTAATAGTAATTGTAGCGATAATTTTGAATGAAGGCTTCTCTGAAGCAAGCATCATTGTTCTTCAGTGTCATTGCTTCATAGTGGAGGTAAACCTAACCTGGAAGCGAGGTTTATGCAGTGATTAAGATCTACTTAGCCTTCAAAATGCTGCTAGGTTAGGTTTGCTTCAACTATATAGTAGTATTTTTATCGTTATCATCTATGCCAATCACAGATGATCTGAGATAAGTAAGGAGATACAGGATTGCATAAAAAGCAACTATGCTGTGAAATGTAAATTAGTTAGGGAAAACGCAATATTTAAATGGTTATAATTAAATTAACACACAAATGAATTCCAGATAGGAACAAAGATAAATTTCTAGTGCCAATTGTTTAAAGTTTAAGGCATGTTTATATATATTTTTTTAGTATGGAGCATTTTTATGAAAAAAGTAAGATGAAGTTTCGTGATGGTAACTTCTTACTATTTCTGAAATACATTTACACTAAAAAGAATAAAATAAAAAAATTTTGGGGAAAAATAAAATAGAACCAACTTCAAAATTGCTCTAAAAAGTGAAAAATAATTTATTCTTTAAACATCATCAATAATACTTTTTAACATAACTTTTGAAGTTGGCGCAAAAACGATAGATAAAACCATTCACAGTCATAGCTCAACTACAAATTTAACCAGACTCAGTTTCTTCACTACCACATACATTATGCATTGATAACAGCATATTTGAGTAATGATATAAATGTTTCGTTCCTAACCTAGGATGACTTTCTGAAACAAATATGAACGAAGCATGGTTAAACTGGATTTTACTTTTTGTTTTTGCACAAACTTCAAAAATTATGTTTAAAAATATTGACGATGTTGTTTGAAGAATAAATTATTTTTCATTTTTTAGAGCAACTTTGAAGTTGGTTCTATTTTTTTTTTCTTTTTCAAATTTTTTTTTACAATCATTCTTTATGTAACTTCTGATTATGTAATAGAGGTAAATGTACCACTGTGTCATAAAAAGACACTTTAAATTGGATTATTTTTTGGACCACTTCTAGGCGAAGTAGGATTATCATCATAAACAGAGGTGAATACTGTAGAAAATTTTATGTTGAACCTAATGCAAGATTGATACTGTCAGATATTTGAGCCAAACTTTCAACCCCTTTGTTCTGGAAATATTTCATTTAAAATTTTTTTTCAAAATTGACTGAAGCTCAACAAAGAATTATCACTGGGTTTATTTTTTAGTGAATTTGTTTTGAATTCATTTTCAGCTATCTTTTTAGCTTGTAGCAAAATTTGTAATTCTAAATTTTGAATTATGTTTTCTTTCTTGTCATAAACTATGGAGCAGCATCAAATTGAGTAGTGTAGGCATTTTTTTCTTTTCTCATTTTGCTTGTTACTTAGTACCCAAGGGGCTCGCCGAATTCTTTTGGATTTCTAAAGGGGTTCACAAGGGAAAAAAGGTTGGGAATCGCTGATGTAGAGGATACCATATGGCTGAAGCGAGCTCAATTCATGTACAGTACAACCTCGATGTCTCAAATCTCTCGGGACAGGATTTTTTTTTTTTTTTTGAGATATCGAGTTTTTGAGTTTACAAGGTTTTAAAATAATTACACTAGTAACTCTCACAATTGCACACATGTACGCTATATGCCTTTTTTTTTGTACTATGGGACCACTTCAAATTATGATCAATAAAGTAGTCTTCAATATTTTACTAAATTTGAAATTTTATAATTGTCGAAAGTGCACAGGATGAGATTTTGAAATGAACAACAATTTCAACTTGTTTTTTTCACCTAAAAATTTAAAAATTCTAATTTTATTAACTAGTAACCCCACATTCAAAAAGTTCTCAGCAGCCATTTTGTAGGAGTTAAAAAAGCAAAATGATGAAAATGAGGAACACATTTTCGGTTTTCGCTTGAAAACTGACAGACGAAAAATCGACCCCCTTTCCTCAAAGTGGACAGTAAATGCACAAAGATTCTTAACTTCAGGGGAAACACAGCACCTCCCTCATACCAACACTCCCCTATTATCTTGCTCCAATCCTCTATTCACAAAATTTCCAAAAAAAGGGATGAAAAAAGTTAAGCAATTGTCCCTGGAACTGGTTTTACTAAAAAAGTTGACAAAGAAAAACAACAATTGAAATTTGATTCTGTCCAAAAATTTCGACATATCAAGGGTTTTGAAAAATAAATTTCGAGATAACTATGGAAAATACATAGGTGTTTTATGGAAAATGCTGGGGAAATTTTTTTTTCGAGACGTCAAGGGTTTCAAGATAAAGAGGTTCGAGATATCAAAGTTAGACTGTACTATGTGAAAGTGACTGTCATTCTGCACAAAGATTTGAACATTTAGGATACCACAACCTGGATCCTTGGGAACAACCTAACAAATCGGTTAAACAACTGCTGAAATGTGTTTCTGGTTTTGGGTTCTACTAGTGGTCATGGCGGGGGTAGCACAATAGAACAGTGGTCTCAGTGCTCGCGCTCATTTTAAGCACCTCCTTTCTCACTTCATACCTAATTTTGAAAAAAAAAAAAAAAGAAAAAAAGAAAGGTCAGGGCTGAGATGACCAAGGTTAGCCCTCTTCTTCCACTTTTTTTAATTTGTAATTTGAATTTTTTGGAGGTGGAAGCAACAGCGCCAGATTTTCAATTTTTCTGATGTGGGGCGAAAACTGGATACTGTCACCCTATTCATATGATTCTTTATTAAGTTTTCTTTCTCACTTTATTTATTTTTAAACATGGAAAAGTGAAGAATTCATAAAAACTAAGATAAGTTTAACACTGAGAAATTTCCCATGTGCAATTTATTATTTTAAAGCAAAAAGAATACTAAAAGTCACAAGTGTTGAAACATTCATTTTAAAATATCTCTAGTTACGTCAAAGGAGGAATGGAGGTAGGAGGGCATCGGTGAAATTCCTACGGAAATTTTTTGAAATTGAAGTTGAAAACCACTTTTAGTCAATCTTTCAGGGTATTAGAAGAAGGAAGAAGTTTGTGCGTAAAGGAAGGGAAACCGCTGAAAGCTCTGATCATCTTCAAAATTTTCAGTGGGATTTGTTAGTTGTACAGAGAATGTGCACATTTGTCAGAGCTCTTGTTACCTTACTTTTTTTAACCCCATACGTACATATCTATAGGCTCAGTTTTGGAAATTTCACATTGAGAGTAACTTCTGTAATACAGATCTACATTTTATTGCTACTACAGTTGTATGGGTTATGTATTGAAAATATGTGCCTGTTTTAGGGGGATTTATCTTTGAACATTAGTAATATTTTGAAATGGCTGAAATATGTAACACTTATAATATTAATAAAATGAATTTGGCTTTAATTTCATGGGAGCCAATGTTTTTCTTGTTAATTAAAATAAATTGTGTTCAAGGTAATTCTTTTAATAATTAAGCAAGTATATTTGAACTGACGTCGAGTCGATGGGTACCTATATAGGAGGACAAGTTGGAGTTCAAGTCCAACCCCCCCCCCCCCTAGAAATTAGAACTTTCTTGCTTTTAATACTTTTTCTTGGTAAAAATGTAAAAACGTTTCTTCTCCAGTCATTAATGAATAAGTTATTGAAAATGTCAAATTTTAATAACTCTAATCTGTACTGAAATCGATTTCTATGGAGAAAATGTCTGAACCCCCAGCCCCCCCCCTAAAATTTTGCATATAGGGCGCCCATGTTGAGTCTAAGATGAATGAGAGAGAGAAAGAGAAAGCACATGGTTGCCAAACCGATGTTAATCAATGGAAAAGTAATATCTCCTTTCATACTTACCTGATCAACTGCACATAGATTTCTCATGCATGGCAAATAAACAAGCTCTCAAAATTTTCTTGAATAAACAACACACATACATGCACAAAACTCTTGTGTGTGCGAGTGTGTTATTACAAATATATGTAACACTAGGGGAGGGGGGAGGGGGCACGGATGATTTTGGTGCTCATAAGGGGATCAAAAGTGAAGAAAGGTTGAGAGATCCTGGTTTAGCCTAAATGTTCATTTATACACTTGCTTCAAAGGTTTAAACTTCAAAATAACCATTTCAGGCACATTTTTAGCACTCATGTGACAACTGTGCTATTTACATTTTATGTATGGAGGTTTTTTTTTTCTCCCATCAGGAAAGATACATTCATTATTCTCTTTATTTTCACTTTTGAATTATTCAAAAGAGGAAAAAAGAAAGAAAATAATGATTTTTTGTTTTAAGATTTTGGAAGATGTTTTGTTACTACTTAAAGTACTTCCAAAATAGGATAGGGGATGGGGCATTACCCTGCTGTGCCCCCCCCCCCCCCATAAACCCACCCTCTATCTCTCTATTTTTATACATTTACATTTGAATAAATTAAGGGGCCGCCAAGCTCTGCCTCATACACACACACTGGTTGTTTAGCCCCCTGACTGTTTTGCCTGAAATAAAGCACCAAGTAAAGTTTTACTTTTTATACTTGTCTTAACTGTCTAGTTATAATAGAATAATTGATAACACTTTAATTGCCACTGCAGTGTTGACTCTCCAAAGTATAAGTACTTTGATTGAAACAAATGTATAAAATTATTTAGTTTGGAATTTCAATTTGATGGTAATTTTAGAGAAGCACTATGGACTTTGTATTTGCTTTAAAGGAAACATTATCATTTCTGGAGGGGGACGGGGGGTAGCATGAAAAAGTGCTTAACAATCTTGTTATTTTCCAGAAAATAGTCATAAAAATGCCCCCCCCCCCTTTTTTTTCAAGAAAATTACACAAATAAAGGTGTTTGTGCAACATATGTATTTTTTTTTTTTATTTTTGGGATTTTTCTTAGCTTGAACGTTATATGCTCTAGGCAGGAAATATTGCAGGCACATAAAATAGGAAACATAAGCTCAGCCATTGGTTTCAATGGGTGGGGGTTAAGATGCAGGAAATATGAATTGATTAGCTAATAGATACTAGTCAAAGCAAGAAATGCTTTGGGATGAATATTAAAAAAACAAGTTATTAAAAACAAGTTAATTCATTAAAACGGCTGATAATTTTAAAAAACACATCACATGTAATGTGTTCTAGGAGAACAAGTGTTATATTTTTAACAAGAACTAACAAAATACAAATTTAGTAAATGAAAAAAAATGATATAAATTAAAATTAATTAGTATAGCTTTACAAAAAATAGATAAATAAATAAATTTGATAAAGAATGCATGTTTAACTGAAAGATAAAAATCATATAATAGTATAAAAATTTTATTCAAAAAAAAAAAAAAAAAAAACTACTAGTATCTTTAGAAAATATGTATCAAAAGCATTAAAATCATATCTGCTATTCCAAAATGCAGTAAACATAAATAAAAAGGATTTTATTGTGCTTAACATTTGCTTATGAAACACTGCATTTTAAAAGCCCAACTGGACACATGTTTTTTTATTCATTATTCAGCTGTTTAAAAATGAAGCACATGAAAACAGTTGAACACGGGAAGACCAAAAACAAAATCACATATAAACATACTTTGATATGAATTTAAAGGACAAAGATTATGATATGAAAATGTAGAATAAAACAATAAAGATACTTTTAAATTTGAAACCAACCTTTGGATTTTCCTCTAAATCTTGAAAAATAAAACTAAATAACTTTTCTTTATCTGGAACCTAACAATGAGAACAATAACAAATAATCATTTCTTTAAAAAATATAATGAAAAACAAGAGGTAGAGAAAAAGTATTTGATTTCTTAAAAAAAGTCAAAACAAAATTAAAAATATAATATAATTATAATACTAAATGAATTGCACAGGACACATAAGGTCAGATTTTACTTTACAATCAATTGAATTAGTTTTAAAAAGGTACATAGCTTACTTTTCTAATCAGAAAGGCAAAACTTTCTACAGAAAACACTCTAATATGTTCTCGATGAGTATCACTTAATAAAGAAGAAAATAATCTGAAACAAAGAAAAAAAATGTATAAAAATCATGAGTAATAATAATTTAAAATATACATAAATAATCACATAGAGAACTAAAACATACTAAACTTATTTAGAAGAAATTTAACAATTACCAACAATCAATTGATTCTATGAACATTATAAAACTGCTTTTTGTGGGTAACTGAATACATTTTTACAAATGTATTTCTTTTCCTATGGTATGAATTTATATTTTGAATGATCAAATAATTTAAAGGTTGATGAATGTCTAATGACTGAACCGCCAAAATCAAAGTCCAAGGTTCCATTTGATTAGTACAAAAAATATAGACCTTTTTTACTTAGTAAAAGAGAACAGTTTGTTTCATTTTTCTTTCTGAAATATCACTATTGTTTTGGACCACACAACCAACTCTTTTCTACCTTTAACGACTAAAATGACCAGATATTTTAAAAAAGATTAGAAAAGTTGCTAAAGCTAGAAATTTCTCTTGTTTTTTAAGGTTGTGGTTAGGTTGTTTTTGGAAACTCCACAATCAATTCCAAGGTTAATGTAAGTTCTGCTATTGCTCTTTGATATTAAGCTTCTCTAATTCCTTGTATTTTAAGATAAAATGTGGTTGAAACTAATTATTACCAATAGTTAGCTACATTTGTTAAAACCAAAGAAGAAAAAGAATGAAAGAAAACTTATATCTGTGACAGCTAAGTTTAAAGCAAAAAGGAAAAACAATTAAAATCGTTGTGTAAAAAATGTTGTCAAAATAGTTGGGCTAGATTATTAAACATGAACAATGAGCTTTAGATTTTAAAAAAGACAAAAGTTGATTTGACAATTTAAAAGAAAACAATAACAGGCAAAAACAACCGATAGCCTTTGATAAATAAGTTTCTTATGTATGTATAGTTCATAGCATCTCAGGTCCCCCCCCCCCTCCGCCCTTTTTTACATTCTTGTGGCACTTAGATCTTTTCTTATTTTCATTGCAACAAATAACTGAAGCCAGTTATAATTTGTCATTTGTATTAAAAGCACATTATTTCTGAATATAAGAATATACCCCTCTATAGCAATAATTATTATAAATACTGTTGTGCAAAGGTTTAACTGTTCTGAAAAATCTTAGTAATCCAGTTTACATAACAAACCTTTGTCTACATTATAAACGCTTCTATATAAGTTTAAATAATTGCTTTTTAGATCTGAAACCCGCAAACATTGCAAAGCTTTAAGCACATTTAAAATATTCGATGAAATTGAAAAATTTTGAATTAATTGAAAATCCCAATATCATTAAGTAACATGGAATAGGAAGCAAAATTTGTATACCTGTACACATTTTCAATATCTTTCACCATATACCGCCATAAAAATTTAAATAAATAGGATAAACATGTAAACAGCTTTTCTAACAAATCAGTGTCTTTTGATGAGAAATGTAGAGTTATTGCAGAGAAAAACTTGGGAAAATGTGGATAAAATTCATACTGTAGATCCCTTGCCAAAGCAACTACCAATCTGAAAAGATAAAAAACTATTTAATATACTACTTTTAATAGAAATATGAACACAAATACAAATTATATATTTCAGCATTATATGTGTAGATCAGGGGTGAATTTAATTTTTCAGCACCGCAATTACAATGAGAATCAATTGCATGTTGATCAATTTTATGCAAACCAGGAACTTATTTTTCAAGAAAAGCAGATTTAGAATGGGATTCCAGGTAGCTATATATACATACAGACACACATACAGGTAAACTTCTGAAAAGTATAATTAAAAATAACTTTCCTTACTAAGTTATAATGCACAATTTTAACTTTTTTGGCAAAAAAAAAAAAAAAAGTATATAAATCTGAACTATTTACAACCATTAATGAGTTAGATCAGGGGTTTCAAAATATAGTCAGCAGATTCCCTGGGGGTCTTCTGATGCTCAGCAGGGGCCCCGAGTCAAACTTTAAAAAAATTAAAATAGTGGATTCTATTTGAACACCCCGATAGCAGGTTCTTCATTAGTTAGTTTTTGTCGAGGCATGACAAAACTATAAGGGATAAACTAATCTAAGGTAAAGAGGAAGTTGGGAAGGTATAAACCAACACCCTAATTTTGTATATAAATTTGACTCCATTATATTTCAAAAATCAATCAAACTTGATTACCATCACACATAATGTTGTTACACCTCAAGAAGTCGTCGATCAACTAAATTAAAACTCTATCGAACATGATCTCGTGCGTCTTTTACTTTTGAACAATGAGGGGTTGCCATTCAGCAGTTAGTGTAAAATGAAAGAAATAAATATATTTAACAATTGAAATACATTACAAATATGGATGAGGTGTTGCTTTATATTACTAGAGATGATCATTACTTGGGAGCATTGAAAAGGGAACCAGTCAATAGCGGTCAAGTGAGGATAATAAGCAATTCGTATTGCTCAAAAAAAAAAAAAAAAAAAAAACAATTTGCAGCACATTTTGCTCTTTTTTTCATTAGTTTTCAGATAAAGAAAACATCCAACTCTGCTTTGGTTTTGGAAACTTAGGCATTTAAGCATCGCGTCTATGTCCATCTTGTGAATGACCAAAAATGGCGGCTGTAGAAACTTTTTCTTGGGGGGGGGGGGGCATTTTTTTTGTTCCCAGAATCATTTTGCCTCAAAATTTTTACAATTTTTTTCAGGAAACATCAATAAAACGAAGATTAGATCTTATGATACAAAATTCCCTTGGAAATAAAAATTGAGGGACAAAATTTGAAAAGTCTCTGACATTTTTACTTTGTCATTTTCCCTGACAATTCCAGGTTTTCCCGGAGCATACAAACCGTTATATTTTAAAACTTCAGCAATTTTTTTTTACATTCATATTTTTAATATAATACAAAACTATAATATAAACAAAAACTATAGTAGTTTGACAATTTTTAGAAACAAATTATTCTAGTAGTTTGGTGGTAATTTAGTTTTAGATCGTGAAATAGTACCATAATCAAGAGAAGAAAATCTTTACAAAGCTGTAAAAGACTTTAATATACAGTCAATTTGCGATAACTCTAATCTAAAGAGACTGACAAAAAACTTCGACTTATCGAAAGTTCAACTTACCGTTTGTTTCGGTTTTGACATTTTAATATTAAAAACCATTGAATATTTTAATTACTATGTCATATAATAGATAGTTATATTTAGTTTAGGATGAATTGGGCAGAAAAAATTACACATAAATTCAAGAATTCAGATAAAAATGAAAACATCCAAAAAATGTACAATAGATTGACAAAGTATGGAAGCTATAAATACAAAGCAACAAAATAACATTCAAATGTGTTATAACTTACTCTAAAATAGCATCTAGAGCTAAACTTTCTTCTTTTCGCAAATATTTCAAGAGTATTTCAATGAGTTCATTCTAAGAAATAAATATAAACATATATTTATAATTATAAATGAAAAAATAGAGCAGAAGAAATTTTGAATAAATGAAGGGCTCAGGCATAAATAGTGGGAACTAGCATTTTTAACAAACAAAGATATAGCTTGCGAAAAGTTTGAGAAATTACTGTAGCTAGTATTTTGATTTTAAAAACAAAGTGGGTACATAAATTAAGTGCTTTGTGTTTCAAGAATATTTGATTAAATTTTTGCAAGTATATATATATATATATATATATATATATATATATATATATATATATATATATATATATATATATATATATGTTACAAAATGCAAACAATAAACAAACAAGGGACTTACAAAATTAAACAAATAAGAATACTAAAACTAATAATAAGACTAAGTTGATGAAGCCAGAAATCTTATGTGTTTATTGTTTGCATTTTGTAAAATTTACCTGGCTGTTTGTTTGGCTGCTTTGCGCAACATTGGGCTTGTGGGTTACTCAATTTCTTTTATTCTTTTCTAATTTTCTTTTATTTTGTTTCAGTTGTATTTCATGTATTTCTGCTTTAGCCCTGGCTATTGGGCGGTAATTTACTGAATGTATA